>NC_045452.1:64492469-64790440 GCF_002776525.5 Piliocolobus tephrosceles
TATACATATGTAACAAACCTGCACGTTATGCACATGTACCCTAGAACTTAAAGTATAATAAAAAAAAAAAAAAAAAAAAAGAAGAGACTTTGGCAGGACTTTTCTCAGTCTTATCGCCATGTATGTGAGGCTGTTTATTCTGACCATGAATAAGAAATTCACTAATTCCAAGGCAGGTACTTAAACAAAATAGTAGCTGTTGGCTTATGATTGATGCTTCCACAGAATATAGGCTACCAAAACATAGATGACAGGAGGATTGAATTAAAGGGAAAGTGTCTGATGCTGACCAATTTACAATTTTTCTAACATAAACCAGATCAGTTAAGGTGGGCCTCAGATTCCAAGCAATTAAAATAAAATTGAAGTCTCCATTGAGTTCCTTAGTTTTTTTTTTTTTTTTTGCCCACCACTCTCCTGATGGAAATGATGCCTCACGTTGTTATACACCTACCTCACTTTACAGTATTATAAACAGATATATTTGTTTGGAATTCTTGCTACATACCAAGAGATGTCCTAAGCATTTTGCATTAAAAAATTATAAACAAACAAAAGATTAAGAAAAAGGAAACCTTATATATGCATGTTTTTGCTTACAATTTTGAACTTAAAAAGGATAACCTTCATTTTAATTTAATGACTGTCAAGAATATGTATCTGTGCTGCCTAAGTGAGCACATGACTATCAAGTATATGAATAGTGGAAAACTCTTAAGCTGTAACAGTGAGTGATGAGATGTGTGTGTGTTTACCCTCACCCATGAACTGATTAGCACGGTCCAGTCAGCATAATCCTATCCTCTGTTTCTGTTTCAAAACATTTCATTATGGAAATTTTCAATCATACATAAAGGAAGAGTTAATGATAAACTCATATCACCAAACTTAAACAAGGATCAACCTATAGTCAATTTTATTTCTACCCATTCTACTCCCCCAACTGCATCCCCACTGTTTTTGTATTAATAAAGCAGGTGCCAGACACATAATTTCATGCTTCAGTGTATATTATTAAAAAAATAAGAATTATTTTTTGAAAAGCATAATCACAATACCATTACTGCACTAGAACAAAACAAGACAAATGACATTATATTGCCAAATATACAGTCAATATTAAACTATTTCTGACAGACTCGAATGCTTTTTCAGAGTTGGTTTGTTTAAATCAGGATCCAAAAAGCTCAGCTGGATTCAGTTCATGTCTCTTCATTTGTGTCTTTTCATTTATTCATTGAAGAAACTGGAGTCTGTGTCCTGAAGAATTTCCCAGATTTTTGAATTTTGCTGATTGAATCCTTGTGTTTTTTTAAGCATGTTTTTCTCTATGTTTCTTGTAAACTTTTGGTTAAATCTCAAAGTGTGATAAGATTCAAATATATATATAAAGTATGAAAAGGTCCAAATATATATATTTATATGTATATTTAAAAGTTGGTCTTGAGTGACTGCATACTTTCTCTTTTGTTGTATTGTAAGCTATATGTCTAGTCTTGCTGTTATTTACCTACCTCACTTTACAATATTATAAATAGCTTATTTGTTTGGAATGCTTGCTATGTGCCAAGAGATGTCCTAACCATTTTGCATTAAAAAATTAAAAGGAAAAAAAATTAAGAAAAAGGAAATCTTATCTTTGCATGTTTTTACTCACAATTTTGAGCTTGAAAAAAAGGTAATCTCGGTTTTAATTTAATGACAATGAAGAATATCAATAGCCGAAAACACTTAAGCTATAACAATGTCAGTTATGAGATATGTGTGTTTTCACCCACACACATGAATTGATTAGCACGATCATATTTTTATGGCAGTGATATTGCTCAGTGGATTCAGATGGTATCAGGTGGAGCCATTCGGCATAAAGTTGCCCATCAGCCTTTCAATTAGGCTTTATTGGTAATTGGTGATTATTTTCCAGATCTGTTATTTTATTAGAGATTGCATAATGGTTATATTAAATTTACATCATTCTTTCTGTATCTATTAACATAATTATTTGGAAAAGCACTTCCCCCCATAACTATTTGGTTATCCTGAGATACTTTCATGTAAAATGACTTACCATTTTGTTCAGGTTTTATGAAAATCGGTTTCTCCATATAGCATAGAAATTTATAGACTCAAATTATACTTGTATTTACTGTAATTTGCCACCTAGGGTTAGGAAGATTCAAGATCATAAGTAGACCTTAGTTAGAGGTAGAATTCATTTCTGCTCCCAAAGTGTTGCACATATTCTAATTTCTGTTTGATTAAGATGTTATTTATTAAATCTAGACTTAAATATTGTTTCTTTTATTCTTCCAGGTTATTCCGGAGATTTATGTCTGAAAATAAAATATTTGGTTAGTGATTCCCAAGGTTATAAGTGTAAATGATGTATTCTGTCTCCCCAAAAGTTCTTTTCTCCTGCTCCTGCCATAAAGCAACAAAACTGATTAATGAGAGTCAAATTGAGTTGTCTTTGAATTATACAGAAGAACATTTTTTAAAAGTGGCTTCATTCTAACTTTAAATGGCTATGACAAAGAACTCATTGATTTATTTGCAATAATTTCCTGTTATATTTAAACAGAATAATCCTCTTTGGTAGTTCATTGACTGATCATCTTCCAGCTCTCCATGTGTAGCTTGGCTGCTGCATGGCCAAGGTGACTTGTTAGAGATCTTTTTAGATCTGTGAATCTAGGAGACAATAAAAAATCAGCAGAAAGTAGTTTTATTATAAAAGTCTCTTCTACAACTTTTCACACACCAAATCTTCTCTTTAATTTTTGTGATAGCATTCATAGTAATAACACATGCAATCAGTTTGGTTTGTATTTTAATTCTAAAGTAACATTGAGTTCTATTCATTACTTTTAGAAAGTTAATAGATTATCTCTCTTTTTACTTTACAGCAAATAGGGAGTCAGTAATTATAAAACATTCACAATGGTGAAACATCTGGGCCATCCAGTCAATAATTTTATTTATTTATTTATTTATTTATTTATTTATTTATTTATTTATTTATTTTTAAGACAGAGTCTTGCTCTGTTGCCAGGCTGGAGTGCAGTGGTACGATCTGGGCTCACTGCCACCTCTGCCTCCCGGGTTCAAGCGATTCTCCTGCCTCAGCCCCCAGAGTAGCTGGGACTACAGGTGTGCGTCATCACGCCCAGCTAGTTTTTGTATTTTTAGTAGAGATGGAGTTTCACCATGTTTGCCAGGATGGTCTCCATCTCTTGACCTCGTGATCCGCCCACCTCGACCTCCCAAAGTGCTGGGATTATGGGCGTGAGCCACCACACCGGGCCTCAATAATTTTTTTTAATGTAGTGTGCCAAACTTGTGGGTACCCTTTACCCTTTCCTTCTTCCCAACAGAGGAGTCAGGTGCTAATACCCATTTCCTTCTTTTTAAAAAACCAATTTTCTGGTAGGATCTGAAAAGCTCATTCTGACTAAGGTGATACCCCACAATGGGTACAACTTTGAAGGATATCTGCGTTTTAATCAGGTTTCAATTCTCCCAGCAGTAACACCTACAGGTGCTGGATCCTATCACGGTCCTGCAGTCACTCGCTGTTAAATATTTTGAACATCAGCCCTGATTTGAAGAGCGCATAGTCTTAAATAAAAGGAAGTAAAGCAAAATTTTCTTTTTCATCTAGATCCATTCTCAGTCTATTCAGCATGTACATACAATACAACCAGTATTTCTATCCTAACACAATTCTTGATGATCAACTGCCTTTTCTACAATCAAAACATATGAGCAAATAGTGACTTTAGAAACAACACAGCATGCTGAGTTTGTCTTCACCTTCACGCTACGCATTGGTGGCATTTAACATTTGTTTTATCCATGTATGATAGAACATGTAGAATGATTTATCTGAAGTAAGTAATTTAGAAGGGACTCCAATTTTCCATTTGGTGCAATTCATTTCTTCACATGTCCAGGCCCTGCTTTAGATGTTGGGAGGACAAAGTTGAGCAAATCATTGACCTTCCATTCAAGGATCTTAGAGTTTCTTGAAACCATCATAGCTCAATATTCTTTCTACACAATTAGTTTGTTAGAAATGATGTGGAATCTTGAGGGTAAGGATACTTTAACCTTTTAAGGATGCATAAAAACAATTGATTATGACCCTGTTTCTACAAAAAAAAAAAAAGTGCCTATCATGGTGGCACATGCGTATAGTTTCAGCTACTTGGGAAATTGAAGCAGGAGGATAGCTATGGCCCAGGAATTTTAGGCCGCAATGAGCTATGATCATACCACTGTACTCCAACCTGGGCAAAAGAGTACAACCCTGTCTCAAAAAAGTAATAATAATAATAATTGGTTATGAATTCAAGAAAACTGCTACAAAGAATAATGCAATCATAAGCTGTCAAGAGACATTAGAGTAACAGCATTCTATCATATATGGTGAGGTGCCTATGTAGTTCATGGGAATAAGTGGGTAGCCCACAGGATACCTGCAGTTGTCCATGAGGAACTAGAACTCCCTAAAACTAGAGCTCTCTTAAGATATCACTTACCAAGTTACAACCCCCGTGCTGAACTTGTTTTGATTTCAAATGTCTTATACTTACTGGACAAATGTTACTGTGAATTCTAACTAATTCTCTGCTTCACTTTAGAAGGAAAAACTGTGAATGACAAAATCTGGCAGGAACACAGCAAGCATAAGAATGATTCCCACCTCAGAAGGCCCTGTCAGCTAAAAGGTAATTGCTAAATTTAGTTCAGCTGACTTTGCATTTTCCCAAAGTAGTTTAAAGGGCAGGTAAGAAAAATTTACATCTTTCACCATGAAAATAAGCGGAATATTGTGGTCTACCTAAAAAGGAAAACCAAATAAGAATAGAATATGCATTATTATAAACTATTAATATATACATGTATACATATACATATGTGTATAAACATCACATAGACACATACAGAAAGGAAGTGGGTTCTAGTTAAGTTGCCTGCTGAAGCAAATAAGCAATTGAAAAGAAAACTGAAAGTTTTAAAGTACAAAAGAATTTGAAAATATATTAAAAATTAGGCCGGGTGCGGTGGCTCAAGCCTGTGATCCCAGCACTTTGGGAGGCCGAGACGGGCAGATCACGAGGTCAGGAGATCCAGACCATCCTTGCGAACACAATGAAACTCCATCTCTACTAAAAAAATACAAAAAAACTAGCCGGGTGAGGTGGCAGGCACCTGTAGTCCCAGCTACTCGGGAGGCTGAGGCAGGAGAATGGCCTGAACCCGGGAGGCAGAGCTTGCAGAGAGCTCAGATCTGGCCACTGCAGTCCAGCCTGGGCGACAGAGAGACTCCGTCTCAAAAAAAATAAAATAAAAATTAGAGCACAAAAAAACTCTAAAGATAACATCGATATGTTAATAGTTATGTTAAGGTCTTCTTAAAAAATGTAAGAGAAATAACCTTGATTATGAATATATAATTAGGTCTTTTTATAATTTAAAAATTTCCAGGAGAGTAAATTAGCAGTCAGGTGTAGAATAACATATTAATAGTAAGTGATTTCATAATTAAAATTACTTAACTTTGGGAAGACAAGTAATAAAACAGAAAGTCTTAAGAGTTTACAAAGATGAAAAACAGTATCAACAGTTGATCTGCTTGGTATTCACCCCCAAGGGTTATTGGAATGAGAAAAAAATTGATTATATTAGCTATTGATGATTCAAGAGTCTAGAAATTTCACCTGGGAGTGAAGAATGGATTGGGAACCTTAGGAGTCTGCCTAGTCCTCTATTCTATGGTTGCAAGACAAAGTCCTTTTTACTCTCCTGTGTCTTCTCTTTATGCAGAAGGAAGGAGTCTTTCCTGGGACTGCAAGCTGTGTTGCCTGGGATTGGGAAAGGGGTGATGAAAGCATTCCTTTGACCATCCCTGCTGATGTCTTACTGGATCATGTGCACCTCAGTTCCACTGACTTTGAGCGTAGCACAGCACCAGGACTTGCCCAGGAATTTCAGGTCCTGTGGTCTGGACTGCCTTTCAAGTTTACTTAGGACTCTAAAGTGCTTCAGCCCACTCTGGAGGGGCTAGTCAGAATTTGGGGGCGAGTTTATATACTCCCCCTGTAGTGGATAACTAAATTTTGCCCTGTGTTGCTTTTCACTGTGAGAGACAGCACTGAGGTCCATGCAAAGTCCCACAATAACTTGGCTCTCCCTTCCCCAAGCACAAAGATGCTCTCTCAGCACCATGAGGATGCTACCAGGGATAGAGGAGGGCGGTGGAGTCAGCAATCCCAAACTGCCTTTCCTTGTGATCACTCACTCGATTTTTACTTACTTACGGAGGTGCTCTCTTGTGTGAAGAGCTATTCAAGTTGGTATTCCTGTGAGAGGGATGATTACTGAGGGTTCTGTTCAGCCACCTTGCTCTACCTCCCTCTCTATCATGTTTGGATTGGACTCTGTCTTTACCACATGGATGCCAGCTATATGCATCCATACCTTCAGTCAGTTAATCAAACATCAGTTTCTCTAGTCAAACATCAGTTTCTCTAGTCATCCACCATGCCGTTTATCTATTAATCCTTCTATAAGCACCTGTTGTATTTTAGATCATTGTATATTGATCTATGGATAAAGAAGGTATAATGGTGTTAAAGATTATTGTAGATACAAATTTTTCCATAAACTTCTTCAAGTATTCTATTTCCTAAAACTACCTTTCTCTTATGTATGTTTTTTGTTTTGTTTTGTTAGTTTGGGAATAAAAGGCAGGGAATCCTATTATAGCTACACTGAAAAAGCAGCAAAGAATCCTGACCTTAGGTGAGTTACTTCTGGTTGCTTTGTCGGAGAAGGAAGAAAGAAAGCCTTTACAGAATTTTTCCCAGCTTTGATATTTCTCAGGGTCTTGAGTGACTGTGTGTGTTCAGCGAGTGAGTGTGCATGTGTGTGTGTCCAAGAACCTCAGCAGACATTTCAGTAGCAGCAGTTGAGTCACTGGACATTTCCTAGAGATTAATGCCATACTAGGAAGAGTTGATGGCCAGAGACCAAGGCTGTCTGTAACATTATAAATTGAAGGGAGAAATTCAAGGCCACAAGTTGTAGGCTCTAATTTTATGGGTATAGTGGTTTCATTTGGAAGGTTCAGAGTATTTCTAAGTAATTAGTGACCTACGTATCAACCTAAAATATTTCTTTCTCATTTTAAACACTCCTTTTTAGCTGTTAATTGCATAATTACTTAGGGTTAGTTTACTGTGCCTGAGGATAGACAGTCTGTGGAGTTCAGTGAGATGAAGATGGGAAAGTGCATCATTGTTGTCATCCACAGCCCACATGATTTTACTAGATACTAATGATGAAATTGTAAAGATAGCTTCAATAAAATAGGAGAAAACATATAGGGAAATAAACTGTAGGAGTGACATTAAGTCCTAAGAAATCGTATAAAATTCAAGGCCAAAAAAAGGCAATTTTCCTCAATTTCAATTTCAAAATGATATTTTGACATTAACACATTATATTAATAGCATTTCAGCCCTAAAGAATGTTGGGACCTGATGAAAAGATTCCACAGGCTATATTTAGCTAAGATTTGTGTCTGGTATATTAATCCATAGCTCAACAACATGACTGTACTATATAGGTTAAGGCCAAATTTGTCAGAATAAGTTGAGTTCCAGATGCATAATATTTTTAATTTATCTAGTCCATTTCCTTCTTCTAAGGAGATTTTTATCTAAGCCTACATCTGTTCTATTAAAAGAGACTACATCTGTAAAATAATGTAGAATAAATCGAGTGCTTAGGACTTTACAACTAAAAAATTGGCATAGCTTAGGTGTGAGGAGAAATTAATCTATAATTCGGGTTAATTGTTAAATTTTCGGCATTATAGATAGGAAGAATATTTGTAATATTTATTTTAGTAAGTTAAAGTCCATTTAAAAATATTTAAATTTATTCGACTTTATTAAAAAGAATTGAGAAGAACAAACTTTTGAATCTGTGAATTGGAGTTTACCTAAGATTAAGTTATGATTTAATTAAAGATAATTTCAAGAATAGGATTTTCATATTTTATACCAGAAAGTACAAAGAATAAAAATAAATCAACTTTTAAAAAATAATAAAAAGGAAGTAAAACTTATTTGGAGATTCAGAAATTTTTCAATCAATCAGTGTAACTGTGACAGACTATTCTACAAGAAAAAGCTGGGGGAAAATGTCATATATTACTAAGGGAAGTGAGGGACCAGACAAAGTCAGAAAACAATGTTAGTAATAAGAGAAACATTAACTTCACCTATACTGCTGCAAACTTACTTTAAAAATAAATCTTCTTTACATGTGGCTTTGATGAGATTAATTATAAAAGGAGGAACCCAGAGGGAAAGAAGAGGTGTTCTTAAGGATTTCTACTCTAGTCCACCATTTCAATTACCACTGGTTTGAAACCTAATTTCTCTCCTGACTTTTGGTCAATATCATTATTTGTCCAGCCTCTTCAATGTAAGCTTATAAATATTTTGGCTTAATTTTTCAAGATCTTATTAATTATTTTTCTTCATTGGCCTGAGGCCAAGTAGCTTAATTTTAAGATGGCAAAAGATGGTATAAATTCACAAATATATTCACCATTCTGGTTAATTTTCAGGAAACACACATTTAATTTTAGAAAAACGTGTTTCCCAAGGGCAGGTAATTTAACTTTGGCCAAACTGGACTACATGAGGAAAACCAGAGGGAAATCCTACTTCACACCTCTAAATGCTCCTTGCAAGGTGGGAATAAAGTCCCTGAGGAAAGGGTACCCACTGCATGGTGTGATGCCTCATATATCCAAGGGAGGCTTTCTGAATTCAATGATGAGACCACTTAGACTTCTAGTGTTTTATTTAAATGAATCTTCGGATCCTTTAATTCTTTAGAGGAGTTCTTACTGAGATTATAGTTGCCTGTTTGAAAAGTAGTATAGTCAGAAGTATCTATGTTAGAAAACCTAAAAACTGATTAGAAACAAAAACTTTTTTTTACATCCTTTTTATTCCTTTTGCTGCCTCTGTATTTGAAGGGCAGTTGTAATCTCAATTTTTATGCTGGATGGCATATTTTTATGCACATTGACATTGGTAATCTACGATGTAGTTCATGAATGTTCTGATAATCTATTGCAGCAAACAAGCCATTCCAATAGTTAGTAGTATAACAGAACATCTTATTAGGCTCATACATTTGCAAGTCAGTAATTCAGTTGGGGTACTGGTCTGCAATGTGATGTCTGAGGCTTCATTTGGGAAGACTTGAATGACTGGGGAGGACTTAAACATCTGGTACCTGGAGTCTTATAGAGGCTCCTTCACTTACATGTCTGACAACTAGTCTAGGTTAGGCTCGGCTCAGCTGGGCAGCCAACTAAAGAACCTATATGTGGCCTTTTCATGTCACTCCAGCTTCTCCCAGCCTCAGGGTTGGGTTTCAAGTGTGTGCAACATGCAAGGGAGCTTCACACATCACAGGAAGAAGTGTCTAGGAATGAACATCCCAACAGCCCAAGGTAGAAGCTGCACGGTTTCTTGTTTTGTAATTTTGTTTGTTTGTTTTTTGCTTTTTGAGACAAGGCCTGACTCTGTTGCCCAAGCTGATCTTAAACTCCCGGACTCAAGCAATCCTCTGCCTCAGCCTCCCAAGCAGCACTGCCCCCAGCTTATGCAAGGCTTCTTTAACCTAACCTTGGAAATCACAAAATATTACTTCCACTGCACTCTACTGTGACAAGTGAGTCACTAAGATCACCCCAGAGTCAACAGGAGAAGAATCAGACTCAATTTCTTGATGGAATGGGAAGGCTTGGTTGTGGCCAACTTTGGAAAATACAGCCCATATATTGTCTAATTCAACTCCCGCCTTTGCTGCTACTTAGGACCAAATAGATTCGTCTTTATAAAGCACTTTTTGGAGGGTAATATTTGGGAATCATAAATAAATAAAAATGTATAAGACCAGACACCAAAGGTTTAAGTTTGCCTAATTTAGTCCCAACCCTTAAAGGTCCCCCATTTTCTACAGCAGGGGCTGTGAAATGGTACCTCTATAGCTGAATTTATTCAGAAGAAAAGCTTGGTGGGGCCACATGATGTTTTAAAAATCAGGAAATTTTACATGAAAATTCATACGTTTGTATACCCTTGAAAAACACGAGGGAAAGTGCCAGTCCAAGACCCAAAGTCTCGGGTGACTTCAACTGAGAGAGCTCAGAGCCATGGCTACCCTGTAGCTGGGGAGCTGGATCTTAAGCTCACTGTAGGATTCCCATTGCCTTCTTGATCGAATTAACTTCATTTAGTTATATATTTGATTCCTGTAGATATTTATATTTACAACATTGGTCTAATGGTTTATGCTCAAATTCTTCCACCTGGTACTCAGGGCCCATTACAGTTGGGCCTCAGTCCCCTATACAGCCCTACCTCCTCTTACTCTATATCCAGAATTGCCCTCTGGCCTAACCAGCCTCAATCTCCACACTTAATTAAACATGTTCCATTTATGCTGCATAATAGGCCAGGGTTCATGGCATCATTGCTAAATTTACACCTTTTCCTTTCCTTCCACCTTTTCAAACTGTATCCATTCTTCAAGCTTCCATTCTGGCCCTGTCTCTTCCACAAGTTCTCAGAGTCATAGTGATCTCTCTCCATCTTATTGTGTATGAATCACTCATTTTTCTGCCTTGTGTTGTTATGTAAGTGCATTGCACATATTCGTATCTTATTTTCTAAGCTTGATTCCAGATTCTAGAACACAGGAGGCCACTTTACTGTTCCTTTTCTATACCCAGAAGAATGGCTATAGAAGGAGTAATTCAAAATTCCTGTAAAATGGTGACTAAAAGAGACAAGACGGGAAGGAATAAAAGAAAGGAGGCAATCTTTTTTTTTTTTCTCAATACAGAAACTAAAAACTAAGCTGCAAAAACTCAGCAACTAGCAGCCTGACCCCGTGACATAAATTCTTGATTCAAAGAACCAGATCATAAAACCAGCTCATTTTAAAATTTAGGTACTTTCTGGAATCCTGTTGTATGGTTAGTCTCATTTTAAATACTGTTATTGGTTCAAGTAACTTTGAGACTGAGCTGTGAATTTAACATATCTTTTAACTATAGCTATGATGGAGATCTGGAGAAAAATCTGTACCTATTTTTCACTGTGCATGGAAGATAGGACTTGCCTGTTCTCGCTTCCACTGCAGAATATGAGAATGAGGAATAGTAGAAAACTGAAGCAGTGGTTGCAAGTAAATAGGAGTGAAAGTGAAAGGAAACGTCACTGGCCTGGTGACGAGGTGATGTTGTGTCGCACTTTCCTCATCTGTAAAATAAGAGGCTTGGATTAAGTGACCCATAAAGTCTTGTCCTCTTTTAACATACCATGTATTTCAGACTTAAATAAATGAAGCTCCCATTTGCAGGAGCTAAAAGGGAAGTGCTGCTACATTTGAAAAGGTTTCATTTAGCTGCAAGCAAATGGATGCTACATTGCAAAGCTTTTACTAAAGCATGCGTAGAACAATTTCAGCATAAATAATTCACGTTGAGAAGACCTAAGCTAATGAAGCTCAAAATGCCAGGGGTGGAAAGCTTAGTTTAATAGAAACAGGTGAGGTGATAACTGCATGGAGTCATAGCATTTTGAAGTTAGAAGTGGCTTTTGTAGCTAGTCCACAATCCTATTATTACCAAGAAAGGGAGTCACAGTGAATTTCTATCACTTCCTCAGGGACACAGATGGTCAGCAGCATCCCTATTTTGTTAAATTTCTATTTTATTTTGATCTGTTTCTTGTAAAAAAAAAAAAAAAAAAAGCATATATTTAAGGAAAAAAATATTTCTGACCTATCCAATGTAATGTCTTACAGACTAAATAAAAACATGAGTATTACATTGCACCTAAATTTCCTAAATCCTGTAATTTCTGATATTCTGTATGTAACAGTTATCTCTTTTCTTAGATCTAAATGGAGACAATTTTCTAAGTAACAACATACATACTCATCAAGGAAAAACTCTACAAGGAACTTCCTGTCAGGTAATGTGAATAATCAGCATTTGCGTGTTTTGTGAAAATCGTCTTGTTACTCAGCTCTGTCATATATTAGACATAGTGAACAATATTTACACAGCCTTGTAGCTATTTTGTATTTAGTTATTATAGAGTTGTTTTGTAACTGATATGCTTATGTCCCTGTGAATTGAAACATAAATGAAAAAAATTCAATGATGATAAGATAATAAACTACTTTGATTTTGCAAAACATCATATTGTACAGCCTTTTGATAAGTAACTCTGGGAATAGTAAATTAATATACTGGGATGTTCTCTGTCAAGACCTATGCTAAACACTTATATAAAAACATAAACTATGAGTCCTGACCAATCCCGTTCAAAATTGCATTAATTAGCCCAGGAGTTTGGACAATTAAAAATGTCTGAATGTTTGGCCTCACTAACAATCGTAACGTAACATTAATCAATAGCCAAATACTTGCTCTTCACCCTGTAAAAAGAGAGGATATATGAGTCAACAAGGCCAATTCAGGCATCGGACTGACTTTGGTATTTTTTCTGACAGCCATGAGGTTCTCTTTAATCATTCTGATAGTTTCATTAGAAATTTAGAACTGAACTTCTTTGGTGCAGTAGATAGAAGGTACATAGCGTATGAATTGTAAAGTGCTGATTTGGTGAGTAAGGGGGGCTCACATTCCTAAATCCAGCCTGATTCCTGAGGCTATTGGAGACCCTCCAATAAATTGGATGGTAGGTTGTGATTTTGATCCACTACAGTTTCTGCTGGCTGCTCTGATGCTACCAGACTGATAGGCCTATGCTACAAGACGTGGTAACACATTGCCCGAGTACTGTCTCCCAGTGGGTTCTCCCACAGTGCATGGATGAGAGCTCTGATTATCACACAGAGTTCACTTTGAATCTTGTTTTGATTGTTACTAGCTATGTGGCATTGTGCAATTTACTTAGACTCTCTCTGCCTTGGTTTTTATCATCTGTAAAATACATCTATAAAAAATATCTCAGAACTTTCATGGGATTCAGTGAGACATGTCATTAAAACACTGTAATTCTATGTCTGGCAGTTAAGACATACTTTTAAAAATTCATTTGTTGTCATTGCGCCTCCTCTTTTCTCCCCTTCTCCCTCACCCTCCTTCTCCTCTTACTCTTTCAAGGACTTAATGAGACTTGCACAAGCACAGCTGGAAGATTATCTCTGAAACAAGCAGTCTCATTTTCCTAAATTCAGATGAGACCTCAGATATAGTATCTAAGTGAAGCATTGTCTGATAGCCAGAAGAAAAATAACAGCTGGTTTACTGGAATAGCTCCCTAGGCATGCCTTGTGCCAAGAGAAATCCTTCTGTAGGTTTTTAGTAGAAAAATAGACCCGTTTCTTGGAAAGAAGAAAGTAACATAGAAAGTTCTTGAAGAAAATGGTTAAAGATAAATCTTTACCCTAAGAACAATTCTTCTGAAGGTTAAAATTGGCCAAGAAATGGTGCTTCCAAATGGTAACCATTCAATTGTGCCATGTAGTGTATCACTAAAAACCGAAGGAATTCATACCTAGTGGCAGACAAGCAGGAGCCATCTAATCTAAAAATCCTTATTTGGGAGGAGTCACTGGTCTTATCTAAATTTTATTCACAGTAGACATTCAATTGAATTTAACTAAGAAACACTTATCTATATGACAGAATAGTTTAACAAGGAGTGTTATGCAAAATATTAATGTATTAACTCCTTGTGACTGAGGAGAAGGAGATGTAATTTATCTGTTGAAAGATGGGGAAGACAGGGAGCCAATGTCAAATGGAGAAGCTGGTGTGAGTAGCAAAGTGGCTTGTCAGTGGGCATAAGAGTGGACTATGGCATGAAACTTGGCCTTCCATCAGTGAACAAATGACTATCAGATAAGTGTTTTTCCAGACCTACCTGGGAACTGTCTGTATCAAACTCAACAGGAGTATTACTTAAAAAGGCAGACTTTTGGTGCCATATTCCTGTTCACCTGGATCGTCATGACTGGAGCCTAGGAAGTGGTATTTTTATGTGACAACGTTCAGTACATAAACCATGAAACTCTTGAATTCAAGAGAGTTGGTGAGTGTCTTAGTCCATTTTGTGTTGCAATAATACAACACAAAATAAAGAAATACCTAAGACTTGGTAGTTTATAAAGAAAAAGGTTTATTTGGGTCGCAATTATGATGGCTGAAAAGTTCAAGATTGGGCATCTGCATTTGGTGAAGGTCTCAGGCTGCTTCCACTCATGGCTGAAGGTGAAGGGGACCCAGAGATTCCATGGCAAAAGAGGAAGCAAGGCAGTGGGAGGTGCGTGCCAAGCTCTTTGAAACAATCGGCTCTCGCAAGAACTAATAGAGTGAGAACTCGCCATTGAGGGAGAACATGAATCTATTGTAGAGGGATCCAGCCGCATAACCCAAACACCTGCCATTAGGCCCCATGTATCAGTCCGCTCTCACAACGCTATGAAGAAATACCCTAGGCCCAGTAATTTATAAAGGAAAGAGGTTTAATTAACTCACAATTCCCCATTGCTGGGGAGGCCTCAGGAAACTTACAACCATAGTGGAAGGCAAGGGAGAAGAAGGCACCTTCTTCACAGCGTGGCAGGACAAAGTGGGTGCGAGCAGGGGCAATGCCAGATGCTTATAAAACCATCAGATCCCGTGAGAGTCACTCATTATTATGAGAGGAGCATGGGAGAAACTGCCTCCATGATCCAGTTGCCTCCACCTGATCCCGCCCTTGCATGTGGGAATTATAGGGATTACAATTCAAGATGAAAGTTTTTGTGAGGACACAGTGAAACCATATCACCTGACATCCAATATTGAGGGTCAAATTTCAACATAAAGTTTGGAGACAACAAACGTCCGAATTATAGCCATGAATATGTGTTCACAGATGGGATATCTCATGATTTTAACTCTATAAACCCAAACTTGGTTTAGTTATGGTCTTGGAAGACAACAGCCTCCTGGAAAAAGTGAAGTTGATTTTTGTTCCCTATTATGGAGATGATATAAATTCATTGTAGAATTTCTTAAAACTATGTATAAATAGAAACAGTTAAAATACTGAACAGTATCCTAGTGTAAATATTTTCCTATGATCATTTCCTGAATATTAGTAACATGGGATAAAGTTTGTAGAATGTAAAACATTTTGTAGTTATAATTATCATTTGACCATGCCTACAAAATATTTTCAGACACTAAAAATGGTCAGAATTAAATATTTAATTCCTAATCAGAACGTACTTAAGCAAACATGTTTCCTTCATGTTCTCAAAACAGAAGAGAAGATCTCAGGCATGGAAGAAGTTACAAAGAATCAGGTAGCAGGGGCAAGAGAAGGAGTTCAGGGAATGCTTTCTCCAGTACCCACTTTGCCCCATGTACATTTCTGCATAGATAGCCTGGGATAAACTTCCTGGAGAACCAGGCTTATGAAAGAAGTGCTGATGGATAGAGCTGGAAGCAAATCAGTCTGCTTAGCACTGTGATCATACCAACCATAAAGAACATCTTGTGAAAACTTGACTTCCAGCATTTATTTTTGCATTCTTGTTCTTGTTTGTTCTTCTCTGGCAGCATTCAGTTGATGGCTCAAACCTTTTGTAGCATATTAAAAGGGGAATAAAATATGCAGTAATACAGACTTTGGGCTAATGTATTTTCAAAAGTGTTGCATGCCTCATTTCTCACGTAAATTCCTAGGTTGCATTCAGCCTTCAGAGTATCATTCATATTCATGATAGAAAACAGAGATAATATTTATTACCTTCAGTGCTGGTGATATTAAGCGCTGTCCAGCATCCCTACCCAGGACTGAATCAAAACATTTTCTTTCTGAGCTCCTTTACTGAGAAAAAGTGTTGCTACTTGAATTAATTAACCCATTTCAATCAATTTCTTTCTTCATGTCTTTCACTATGGAGACTGTAATTTTCAGCATTTGAATTCTCAGCCTACCCGGTAGTTAGGGGTGGTCATGGTATCCAGTTCTGGCCAATGAAATACAGTCGGAAATTCCTGAGGATGACTTTCTTTTCTGGAAAATAGAAAATAAGACAGAGTCTCACAAGGACAAAGCTTTGTTTTTTGCTCTCTTTCCTGCCTGGAGCTGGATGTAATACCTGGTAAATCAGCAGCTGTCTTCCAGCGGTGAGGCAAAGGCAGACATGAAAGATGGTGGAGCAGGCACATGCAAAGAGCCTGATTCACTGAGGACATCCTTGAGAAGCTGCACCCAGGTTGGAAACTCTATGTCTGCACTTCTATTTTATAGAACATAAGCCCCATACTTGTTTAAGCAACCACTGTTGGTTATTCTCTTCCTCAAAGCTGAATACATTCCTGATACCTTATTTTTAAAACAGTCACTTTTGCTAATGCTGAACTCTGCTCTGTGTAAGCAATCAGACAAAACTGTGGTGTCCACAGTTAAACAGTGTCTAGACTCACCTTTTATTGCACAAACTAGACTAGTCTCCTTCAGCTCTCATGTAGTGTAAACAGCATTTAGAGTTAGTCATTTAATCCTTAAGATGAAAATTGGATTACTAACAAATAAAATATTGGCTATACACATCCCACTGGCTATATACAGAATTAAAACTATATCCAACATAGCACACAATTTTTGGGAAATGCGTGTAGAATGGACAAAACGGGACCAATTTTTCATGAGCTTAACCGAGGTCACAACACTGGGTCACTGGATAAATAATTGAAGGTTATGCTGTGATATATTAACAAGCAGAAGAGACAGGTCTTTCACTAGGTTTTATCAGACAGATTTGAGGCAGTTCTAAACAAATGTGTGAACAATCTAAAAGGTAGAAAACAAACAAACAAAAAGAGTTCAAAATGACAGTGTCAACCAAATGATAGTCTTTATGTATGAAGTGATTATATTATGATGAAATAATGATATTGTATATTGATCAATGTTTCTTATTTCAAGTACTTTCTTATCCATTGTATGACTTTTAACTATCGTATTACATATCTATTGATGCATAACAAATTACTTTAAACTTTAGGGGCTTAAAACAAACACAAAATTTTTTCACAGTTCCTGTGGGTCAGGAGTTGGGGAGTGGTATAGCTGGGCATTTCTAGCTTAGAGTCTCTCATGTGGTTATAATCTCAGGTGGTTAGTGTCTCTCAAGGTGTTATCTGAAGGCTTGACTGGGGCCGAAAGGTTTGTTGCTAACTCCCTTTCATGGCTGTAGACAGGTGACCTCAGTTTTTTGATGGGAGATGACTGCAGGGATAGGTCCCTTGCCACTTTGGTCTATCCATGAGGCTGAGTGTCTTCATAGAATGTCATTTGGTTTCCCCAGAGGGAGCATCTAAGACACAGAACAAGAAGAGGCCACAATTCCTTTTAAGACCGAATTTCAGAAGTTAAACATCATTACTTCCATTTTATTCTATTTGTTAGAAGCAACTCACTAAATCCAGCTCACACTAAGGGTAGGGTAGCAGTATTATGATCCACCTTCTGAAGACCTCTTCTATAAAAGAATTTGTGAGCATATTTTAAAACCATTAGAACTATACTAGTTTGAGGTTATAGATGGAGAAATTTCCTACTTCCAAAGAGCAAGATTATGACTTATTTTGCAGGTAGAAAGAATATAGGGTTGTATTTTGTTATCTTAAAAAAAATCTAATCTCCTCTCTTTAACAGTAAACGACTTTCAAGAGTGGCTTCTGTTGGTATTAAAGAAACATAAGTTGTTAACATGGAATCCAAATCTCTTGTTTCTGGTGAAATAAAATTAAGATCATATTGGATTTTCTCATTTCCTTATCCAAAGTTATACTGCATTTATGATAAGTATACTTTCACTTTTAAAGAAGGGAGTTTAAGCAACTCTACATTTAACTTTTATTTTAAAAAGAGGAAATACTTGATTCTAACAAATGATTTTTATGAATGAACTCCACATATGTATAGGTGTTTTCCTTTTGGATAGCCCTAAAAGGTTGAGAGGACTTATTTGGTATTCCTTAGCATCATTCTCACTCATTTTTAAAAGGAATTTTGCAACCCAGAAAATGGCTAGTAAATGCACTCTTATATACTGTGTCAAGCCCTGGGTACTAGATAGCATCCTTAAAATGTAACAAACCTGAACATATGGGCCCAGTCCTTTAAGAACCCACAGGCTACACACTGTGGCAAAAATAAAATACAACCACTTGGCACTTGTTTCAGTCACTTCAGCTACTTTGTCAGTTTTCTGCTTCAGAACTCTTGTTCTTTGGCTATATTTTATGAGCTAGAACTCCAGAATTCTGCTGGGGTTTAGACTTTATGGAAACCAAACTTGCCTTACCTTTATATGAGTAAAAAACACTGGACTTTAAACTTGCTGCTTAAACTCTCTGTGCTTCAATTTCCTGATGTGTAAAATAGTGATAATAAAACTTCTTGTGATTGTCATAAATATTTAAATAAAGGAGCATACTCCCTCAAGATGTTTAATGAATATTCATATTGCCCTCTCTCTACATTCTTCTTAATCTCGTTGCAGACTCGCCTCAGAATAAAATTTGAAATCACTTTGTCTTAGTTCTTTCAGGCAGCTACAGCAAAGTACCTTAGGCTGGATAATTTGTAAACAACAGAAATGTATTTCTCACAGCTCTAGAGGCTGAAAAGTCCAAGACAAGGCACCAGCTGATTCAGTGTCTGCTTTAAAAAGGGAGCAAGACAATTCCCTTCATCCTCTTTTATAAGGGCTCTAATTCCATTCACGAGGGCAGAGACCTTATGGCTTAGTTACTTCCCCAAAAGTCCCACCCCTTAATACTATCTGATATAATTTGGATAAGTGTTCCTGCCCAAATTCCTGTTGAATTGTGATTCCCAGTGTTGGAGGTGGGGCCTGGTAGGAGGTGATTAGATCATGGGATTGGATTTCTCATGAATGGTTTAGCATTACCTTATTGGTGCTGTTCTCATGAAAATAAGTGAGTTCTCATGAGAGCTGTTGCTTAAAAGTATGTAGCACCTCCTCCTTCATTCTTTTGCTCTTGCTCCTGACAATAAGAATGTCTGCTCCCCGTTTGCCTTCCACGGTGACTGGAGGCTTCCTGAGGCCTCCCCCAAAGCAGAAGCCACTATGTTTCTTGTGCAGCCTGCAGAACTGTGTGCAAATTCAACTTCTTTTCTTTGTAAATTACTCAGTCTTAGGTATTTCTTTACAGCAACGTGAAAATGGACTAATACACTATCACATTGTGTATTACATTCCAATATATGAATTTGGGAGCAACACAAATATTCAGACCACAGCACCCTTTTATTACCTTTTATAGACTCCATCAAATGCCCTTTGCTGCAGTCCTGAAGTGCCCTAGGTAGAAATTGTTTGATATCAGGTACATAAAGTTTTCAAAAGGAGTAGAAGCTGACAGTAAGAAGGTTACTCTGACAGGTACCAAATGTAATAAAAGATATCCCACACTATAACTTGAGATATTACTCCAAATGTATATTTGGTTTGAGTTTAAACTCAATCAGCATTTCTAAAATGGATGCCCTTTATGTACTTAATGTAGAGCACTAAGGGTTTACAGTGGGCTGTTTCATAAAACTTTCCTGATCCCCTCTTTCCACCAACCCTTCTAAATGTGAGATTATGGATTGGGATTGCCCTATATGAGGGCTGAGGAGTGAATCTAATACACATAGACACATACACATATCACACACACATATATGGATATATAATGTGTGTATACTATATATACCTACACATATTCCATATTTGTCTATATATGTGTATATATGCAGATGAAGTCACTGATGAAACATTAATCAGTGTACTTTGATAACAAGATAATTATTTCTAATTAAGACAATGAATCCTTTCCCAATTAGTTTGGTAGCTTTGTGGAGTTTTGTTTTGTTTTGTTTTTTAAAGAATGTTAACATTAGTTGTCTCTTTTTCCTTTTCTAATTTCTAAGGTGACCACTGAATGCTGGAGTCCATGTCATTATCAAAGACAAGCTGAACCTACTGTTGATGAAATGGTGAGACATTTCTTCCCTGATATAACTATTTAAGTGGATTTCCCATCTCTTTTCCAATCATTTTAATGCCACAAGCACTGTTTTCTATGGTTCTTTATTACATTTGTTTTCAGCTGCCACATGGAAGACTTTCTAAAGGATATAAAAAGAGACTTGTCCTTATTGAGTGGTTTTCTGAACTAAAAGGACCATAAAGCATTTCCTTTAAAGAAGGATAGGTTGTTATATAAAAAATTTTCCATAAAATTTAGCAACTTTTCCTGAGATGGGAAAAAATTTATAATGTTAAAAAGCATTATCTTCTGATTTGGGGAAAATAGGTGCTATCTCATGTTTCTGAGAGAAGTGCACATAATTGTAGCATTGCTAAAAAAGAGAACTTGGAAACGGTATGAGTGTGTGATAACAGGAAATCAATTAATTAATTGGATTATAGTCCATAGAATGAAATATAATAAAACCATTTTTTAAAAAGTCTCTCTGTGTGCCAGCAGTCCCTTATGATATTAAAATCACATCAACTGCCTTCTTTTCCTTGTTCAGATATTGCTAAACAGAGGTTCATGGAAAGGACACGGTTTAGAAGGTCTGGCAAATTTCCAGGATTTTCACGTACATTGCCAAGTATTATAGCATTATTGATACGAAACAACTATAAGTCTTATTTGTAGTTGTTGTTCTAGATGGTTTCGGAACACGACAAGCTAATGTTTGCAACTTATTTGACTATTGTTTTGTAATAGTCGATTACAAAATGTAATCGTAATTTTGTGACAAATAACTACTCTTGGTAAATCATCTTTCTTTATGCAGGTATGAATATGAAAGTTTTGATATCTTTATTTATAGCTCTCTCTCCCCCAATATTATTAACATGTTAGTAACATCTAAGTTTTTATAACAGTTTTCTTTTCAACTATTTTTTTTTATTTTTGTTTAAGAGATGTCTAAGTTGTACCAGGTAGACGGAAGAGGTGACGGAAAGTTATGATTTAAGTATTACTTCTGTTCCCTAAAAAAAGATTTATTGAGCTCTGCCCTTGCTATTTCTCATGCTATCTAAGTTCTTAATGACTAGTTAAATGTCAAAGAGCTGTGGGAAACAAACAAATGAACCTCAGTCAATACAAAAAGGACTTTCAGATGAAAATAAAGCTATACATTTGGGAGGATTATGAAATGCCTTAATTAGAAACAGAAGCAAGAGAACTGGATGGCAGGAATTGGATCTACCACTGACTGTGCTCTTAGGTCTCTAAACTCATATTTCTGCATTTCCGTTTCCACATTTTTAAAGTAAAATGTTGGACTAGAGAATATTTCTTCAGACTCTGATCATCTATGATTAACAGTAGGTCATTCCCACTTTTTCCTTGATATTTTTTCTAAGGCACAAGAATTTATGTAAAGTAACAAAAGAAGATGTTTATCTAGTCAAATGTCCCCAAGGACATGTGAGGAACAATGAATTCCTATGATCCAATCCTTCAATTTAAATATGAAGGGCTGAAGTGCAGAGAGGTGAAGTGGCTCACTCAAGTTCACATGGCTAGTCACAGAGCAGATTTTCAAAGCAGAACAATCATTCGTCCGTACACAAGGGCAGGTTCTTACTCTAGGTTTTCATAACATTTCTTGTGGAGATGAAATTATAAATACTAGATAAAAACGTTTTTCTTCTTTTACTGTGTAATTTTCCATCCATAGCTCCTCTTCTTGCTAAGAATCCAATAGATACTTAATAAAAATTAATTTGCATACTGGCTCTCAAATTTCCTATTGTTCATAAGTTTTGGTCAGCTAGGAGGTGTACCCAAAAAGAGAAATGTTCTTATGAGTAGTTCTAGAAACTTCTTCAAAATTTCAGAGCAGAGGATATTACACAGGAAGTAAGAAAGATGTGGCTTCTGTGGCCTTTTCTCTTAAATCAACACAACCCCCATTTGCAACTCTGGTTTGTGTAATCCTGGCAACTCCCAGCTAGCTTGGCAGTGTGTCCACATTCAAAGACTGACCCTCAGCTATAGGTCAGTGAGCAAAAAGCAGTCTTGGCTTCCCCTGCCGAAGTGGAGAAATGGCCGTGACGCTACGACTTCATTACACTATGGAAAATTGGGCCTGTGTGGCTTCTGAAAGACTCATTTCTGTTTTTACTGTGTTCTCAGAGGGCACATTATTCCAAGACCAGAATTACACATGTCAAAATCTGCTTGAGAGGAAGGAGGAGCTCGAATATTATATTAGGACTTGAAAGGGTTTTAGTGTTTATATAGTAGAATTAGACTATTACATAAATGGCTTTGTTAGACATCCTAAATTATACTGCTTAGCTTCTTAAATACCTGCTAATCCTCTAGTCAAGCACATTTCTCCTCCCTACTCCCACCTTACGCAATCTTTCCTGTGAATAATCATTGAATTTTATTTGTAGTTCTCATATGACACACATCAACTTTTTCCTCCAGATGTATTTTTGGCCAGCTGTTCAGATTGAATATATTCGTTGATGATACTGACTCTAAGAAGTGATATGTGCAAAACAGTACTAGAACCCCAAAGAGATCACCTTGCAGTGAGGGGGACAGGAACAGATACAGATGACTATTTTTCTTAGTACTCATGTTAAGCAATGTGCGTCACAGGCAGCCACAACGTTTCATTCTTCTTTGCACCTCCCATAGATTAAGTCCTCAGTAATAAATTAGGTCCTCATGTGATAAATGAATAAATAAATGTCTTATAAGCCTTCTAGGAGAATATATTTGATTTTGTTAACTAATTCATTCAGTTACTCATCTATTCGATGACTTAAAATTTTCCCTAGCTTTATTGTAAGTGCTTATCCAATCTTAGTTTAAGTTCAGTTTCTATCACTGAAAAATAATAATTTTTAAAATTATAATGATATATGAATATCCAATGTCAACATGGCAATTTTCCCACCAACTGTAATTATTTCTTCAATCAATATTCCATTTGCATAAGTAAATTATCTTAAATCATCTTTTTAATTAATTGTAGTTCCAAGAAAGCAATAAAATAAACCTCTGAAGTGAAATGTATTTGTTTTCATGTGTTTGCATTGATCAATTCCAGTTCATAATCCCATTGGTTTTATTATTGTCCATTGAGTTTCTAAATGTTTATTGATCATTGTGACCTTAAAAATTATCTTTTTTTTTTTTTGAGACGGAGTGTTGCTCTGTCACCCAGGCTGGAGTGCAGTGGCCAGATCTCAGCTCACTGCAAGCTCCGCCTCCCGGGTTCACGCCATTCTCCTGCCTCAGCCTCCCGAGTAGCTGGGACTACAGGTGCCCGCCACCTCGCCCGGCTAGTCTTTTGTATTTTTTTTAGTAGAGACGGGGTTTCACCGTATTAGCCAGGATGGTCTGGATCTCCTGACCTCGTGATCCACCCATCTCGGCCTCCCAAAGTGCTGGGATTACAGGCTTGAGCCACCGCGCCCGGCCAAAAATTATCTTTTTAGAATATTGTTTAGGTCATGAATAGAGACTAGTCACTTTTATATAGAAGAAAATGAAGATATAGATTTAGGGGTTTAATAATTCAACATTTAAAACCTCTTCTTTATTTTGTTTTTAACATGAAAGTAGCTCTCTTCTTCCTGTCTCTAGGGACCTTCCCTTTCAAGTGGTTAAGAACAAATTCCCCATAGAAAAACTGGGTACTGCCGGGCGCGGTGGCTCAAGCCTGTAATCCCAGCACTTTGGGAGGCCGAGACGGGTGGATCACGAGATCAGGAGATCGAGACCATCCTGGCTAACACGGTGAAACCCCGTCTCTACCAAAAAATGCAAAAAAACTAGCCGGGCGAGGTGGCGGGTGCCTGTAGTCCCAGCTACTCGGGAGGCTGAGGCAGGAGAATGGCGTAAACCCGGGAGGCGGAGCTTGCAGTGAGCTGAGATCCGGCCACTGCACTCCAGCCTGGGCGACAGAGCGAGACTCCGTCTCAAAAAAAAGAAAATAAAAAAAAAAAAAAGAAAAACTGAGTACTTCTCTCCTTCTTAGCAAGGATAGATTGGATTATTGAAATCTGCCTTCTAAATACATTTTGTAGTTTATAGAATTTCTTCCCACATGTGATGGCTCATGCCTGTAATCCCAGCACTTTGGGAGGCTGAAACAGGAGGATTGGTTAAGGCCAGGAGTCCAAGACAAGCCTGGGCACCATAGTGAGGCCTCATCTCTACAAAAAATAAAATAAAATAAATTACCAGGCATGATGGTGCATGCCTGTAGTCTCAGCACTTTAGGAGGCTGAGATGGGAGGATCACCAGAGCTCAGGAGTTTAAGGCTACAGTGAGCTCTTCTTGTGCAAATGCACACCAGCCTCCAGCCTGGTGGACAGAGCAAGACCAAGGCCCGTGTCTTTAAAAAAAAAAATTTTTTTTCTCCCAATTATGCTAATTACAGAACTAACACATCTTCATTGTAGAAAACTAATAGGAGATGAGTATATAAAGAAAGGAAAAGGCCACATATAGTGGTATTTATACTTTTTATACAAATTTACATTCTGGTTTTTCACTTAATACATGTGAGCATTAAAAAATTTCTAAGCCCTGTGCATACACTGGCACAGTTTTAATAATGAAACAACGAGTCATAAGACCAGGAAACTTAGAAAAAACTGTCTATATAATACATACGAAACTACTTGAAATTTTAGTTTCCGTTATAGCTTTCTTTAAAGTTAAACCAAAATAACAATTTTTAAAAATCTCCATTTCTCCTGTTGAAGAAATTATGTGAAATAGACATCAAGTTATTAGGATTTGTTATTTGAATACTTGTCAAATATGACACTAGAGAGGAAAAGTTTTCTAAATCAGAAATTAAGAAGAAAAGTAAGAACAAAGAGTTTTCTGTTTTGTTTTGTTTTGTTTTGTTTTTTGCTTCATTCAAATCTGACATGTTATTCAGCTACCTTTTCATTAGTGGAGTGAAGAGGACATAATTCAGACAGATATGCAATCTGGGTTTGGTTAGTCTCCATAAGTCTAAATTTTCCTTCTGTGAAAGGAAGTGATAAAATCAGG
Source organism: Piliocolobus tephrosceles (assembly GCF_002776525.5). Lineage (NCBI taxonomy): Eukaryota > Metazoa > Chordata > Mammalia > Primates > Cercopithecidae > Piliocolobus > Piliocolobus tephrosceles. Next base: position 64,517,678 of record NC_045452.1, read on the forward strand.
AGAGATTTAAAAGCTTTAAATGCCTTTCTGGCAAATATGTGTAGGTATTTACATACATACACACACATATATTTATATATTTCCTTCTTAATTATGTATATTTAAGAGGATAGGCCTATAAATCTGAAAGTGTCTACCTGATACTTATCCTCTGTTTTGGAAAGTCATATTTAACCTCCAAATAAATTCCCTGAATTTGGTTGGTCTTAATTTCGCTGTCAATACTAGATAACTAGTAGTTATGCTGGCATTTAAAGATCTTGTAAGAAAGAACATTGGATTAAAAGTCAGAATACTTGATTTCCATCCCAACTCTATTATTAATAAATTATCTTTCCTTGAGTAAGCCACTTAACTTCTCTGAGTTTTCTCATTTTTTATATACACTGGTAGACTAGATGTCTAATAATTTCCATCCCAACTCATAAAATATGATTGTAGGACTAATCCAGTTCAATAATTCATTGATGCTATCTTCTAAAAATTATTCTCTAATATTAATATTCAAGCAAAGTGTCAGAAAATGAGATATATTTAATCAAGTACTTCTAACAAAATTTTTATATTATTTAAGGAAGCGTGAGCAAAATGAACTAAAAGATATTTCTATTTTTGACATAAATATATGAAATATATAGTATATACGTGTTAAATATATACATATGAAAAATTACATTTACATTCACATATAATTACCAGTTTGATGGAAATTTGCATCTTTCAAAGATGACTCTAAATTAGAAAGACAAAAGTGAAAAGAAAACCAATTAGCGACTTGACAGTAGTATCAATGAAAGAAAATTAAACTAGATGGGTAACAACAGAGATGGAGAAAAAGAAACATTCAAGATACATTAGGCCAAACTCTTAGTTATGGAATGTGCACTTGGTGGATGAAGACGGCCTTCACTGAGTTGAAGAAGATGGGATGAGCATCATATTCGGATCATAGGTCTAGAGGTCAGTTCTGATTGTGCTTAAAAATTGTTTTAAATACATAGCTGGATATGTGAGTCTGAAGCTCTGCAGAGAGGCCTGGGGAAAGAAAGAAATTGGGAGTCATTAGCACATAAGTGGTATTAAAAGTGGTGTGTATGCGTGCGTGTACATGAGAAGAGAAAGATGGTGATATCAGATAAAAGGCCAGGGTTAATCCTTAAGTAATTTCAAAATTTAATTTCAAGAAAAGGAAAGTGTCAGCATATAGGAGTTATAGAGGGTAGGGCCAAAAAAAGTAAAAGGAAACATCAGAGGAACATGGTGTCACAGAAGCCAAGAAAAGAGAGTGTTTCCAGAAGGTCACTGTGGTCGACATTGCTGAATGTCAAGTAGTAAAGGAGTTTAAGAATGGCTCATTAGATCAAAAGGCCAATTTAAAGGGAATGGTAAGATGAAAGCTGATAGATGAGATAGATTAAAAGGATGAGAAGTTAATAGAATTACAGAAAGCATACATAGTTAACATTTTTGAGACAAATGTCTAGGACAGAAAAAGTGGTAAAGAAAAAGATGGTGAAGTAAAGATGAATGACATAAGGCACATTTGAATGCTATTGGGAAGAGTCCACTGAAATGGAAAATCAAAATTCAGTAGAGAGAGAACAAAACTATAAACCAAGTTGTGTCATCCTCTGATTAGATATTCCATATTCTTCAACCTGCTCTACAGAATCCTCCTGGAAGGATCTCTGTTATTCTCTGGGCTTATCTCTTGGTACTCTTCCTTTCTTTCCCTTCATGGGCACATACTAAGCATTCTTCCAGGGATTCCAGCTTTAGAACCTTTGCAAACTATATTGTGTTCCAAGACTTCTCTTCTCTCTGCTATTTGCCTGGCTGACTTTTTCTCTTATTTAAGTCTCAGGGGAAATATTCTTTCTGACCAACTGCTGAATTCTAAACCCTCTCTAAATCTTCACATATCTGGTTCCTTCTCATCATTCAGGCCTCAGCTTTAGTATCTTCAGTGAAGCTCCTCCTGATCAGTAAATAAACCTTCCTTTTGCATCCCCACTCAATAACCCTGTTAATTATTAATATAGCATTTCTTATGTCACATTCTTATGTTTATATACTTGTTTATATGTTTATCGCCCATCACCTCCCTCTAGAATTAGACTTGATAAAAACAGTGATCTCATATTACTTCCTCTATGCCATATCCCCAGAATGTGAGAGAGTGCTTGGCATATAGTAGGTGCTCAACAAAAGTTTATTGATTTGTTGAATGCTAGGTTTAATTTATGGGTCAATCTTCTTAGAACACATTTAGAATTTAAAAGTCATGTTACTATAAAACATAATCACATTCAGTACAAATATGTAGGTAATAGATAAGAGAAATGAGATAAATAGTGTTATCATTTGAAAAATATTTTAGAGGATTTCTTTTTCTTTCTTTCTTTTTTTTTTTTTTTTTTTGAAATGGAGTCTCACTCTGTCGCCCAGGCTGGAGTTCAGTGGTGCAATGCCGGCTCACTGCAATCGTTGCTTCCCAGGTTCATGCGATTCTCCTGCCTCAGACTCCCAAATAGCTGGGATTACAGGTGCATGCCACCACACCCAGCTAATTTTTGTGTTTTTAGTAGAGACAGGGTTTCACCATGTTGGCCAGGATGGTCTTGATCTCCTGACCCCGTGATCCACCCTCCTCAGCCTCCCAAAGTACTGGAATTACAGGCATGAGCCACCGCACCTGGGTGTATTCTTAATTTGAATACGTTTTCTTTTTAATACATAGTTTTAATGATTCTATATCTTTTATAATAATATTAACTCTAAATTTCATCCCTTGGATATATAGTACCTATTAACAAGAGGAGGTTGTCCAGAAATACTTTGCTATTAGAAAGTAATGAGTCTAGTATCAAAAATGTACTATGGATACTCCATTGTGTACATAAAATATGTATAAAATTAGGATTGTATTTACATTCAGTACATATTTATTAAGCCATGTACAATCTAGACACATAGGATTTTAAAAAATAAATAAAATGCAGTAGACTGATGTCTAGTAACTCAAAGTGAATAAAGATACAAAAAATAACAGTATCATGCTTTAAAAAGGCTATAATAGAGTGTGAACAAAATAATGAAAGGTCAGTTAGTTTTAAAACCTCTAGGCCATGAAATCTTACTTACCTGAATTCAGATACCTTCCAAATGCTTTAGTTTCTCTTGGGGGAAAATCATTTGTACCAAGTTCCATTTCCCTAGTGTACAATACCTTTCTCCACATTAAAACCTTTTTCACAAAGGGAAAAGAGAAGGTGATTTTTGTTGCCAGTGTTTCAGTGGAACAATTAAGCTTTGGCCGTAACAAGAAGTTGACATAAGAGTAGAAGCACAGCAAAGAAAAAATGGTTGTGCAATATCATCTTATTATTTCTGAAAGGGTCTAAAGAGTAGAAAATGGCCTTTCCTAAGTTGTAAAGCATCTATAAAACCAAGTAACTCAGAAAGCACTAAAAGAAACACTGAGAAATAATACCAAAAAGTAAGCAATAGAAATTGTGTTGAACAATTGTGTTGAACAATTGTGTTGGAAAGAGAGGGAAGATTTTGCGTTTCTAAGCATATCTCATCACAGTCCTTTCTGAAAGATTAAAATGATTTCAATATTTTCCCATTTATTTAATGCAAAAAGATATGGCTTCCTCTGGCAAAAACATCACATTTCCTACGTAAGTGCTATTTTGCAGAGACAGAACAAGTTTATGCTGCTTGTTCAAAGTCTATCATAAAGACCAAAGATAACAGCTGAGTATAAGGATTGGAAATGTTGCATGCCAGATATTCTTTACTTCCAAACATTTATTTGGGCTTATAGTCTCTTTCAAAGGCTTGGAAAGCATTATTATAAATGTCTCATTCAAACACTAATGACGAGGCAATATTCACCTTTTGAAAATTGCAGTGTCTTTGTAGATGTTATTTATCAGCTGTTCAATGGAAAGAATGAGACAAAAGCAGGTGGAGAAATATTTCTGAGTAGAACGTTCTGGATGAAAAAGTATTCCTATATGTATTACATCACATCTAGTGAATTCAACAGAGCACAATGATTTTATCAACTCATGTAAAACTTAGCACACAAAGAGTTAATTTCCAAAGTATTTTGAAATCCTTAAGAGGAACTATCCTTAAGATAATAAGTAAAAGCTGTATAAGTACAAATTCAACCGTAAACTAGTGGGAAACATTCCTGAATCTTTTTAAAGGAAACAAGAGTCATTAATGCAATGTTAATTATATTTTATCCATATTTTGTCACAATAAACAAGTGACATGTATACTAAAACATAATGTGTTATGCTGTGGCTATCTTTTGTTTCACTTAGTGCCTATCTTCTAGAAAGCAAGAGTCTATTTTTTTTTTTTTTTTTAAGTATGCTATTTGAAAACTTTTCATACTTGAAACAAATGCTGTTTGCCCACAAATTTCCAAAAAGGAAATGAAGACAATTTCAATTCTTCTTTATCTAATATTAGCAGGTAGACTTCGCATGCTATCGGTCTATTCCAACACTAGCAAATGGCAACTTTGAACCTCTTGTTCCATCTATATTACACTGCAAAGATCTTGTTTTTTTCCACTATTTCATAGTGGGCAGGAGTGAGTCATTTATAGATATTTCTGAATTCAATCCATTTTGCTGTATTTTGAAGTAAAAAAAAAATTGATAAAACCACTCTGCTTTAGTATGACTGGACAGTTGTAACGTATTTCATAATTTTGAACCCCAAAAATGTGATGTGCTTTAAAGTTATTGCTTAAATTGACTCAAGCTTCAGGTTTTAAGGTCACATTATTCATTTTTCCACATTTATGATCTCAACATATTTTATATTTAATCTTTTGTGAAGAATAATTTGTCTTTACCTTGAGCTGTATTTGTACTAGGCCATAAAATCGGGCGGTGACCCTGTGGAATCAATGGGGACATTAAAGCGACTACAGAAACTGGTTTGGACTAAGAAAGCCAGAGTGCAGAGTCTGGATGAGGTGAAACCGACATTAATAAACCTCCGTAAGTAAGAACTCAATAAGCTGTTCCAATTCCTTTGAGGGAGAACTAAGGAAACATATATTAATGAAGCCCATTTTGATAAGGTCTTAAGATAATCATTAAACATTGAGGATTGTTTTTATTGCCAAGTTATTTTGAAACAGACATCCCCATCTATTCCTGAATTTTACCCCGTATTTATGCCCCAGCCCATTTCTCCTTCCCTTCAAGACCAGGCTCTGAGACAGAGTGAGAGAGCACAATGGAGGAGGCTCAGCAGTGTCCACTGTTCCCATTCTTCGGCCATAGAAAACCATATATTTGAATTTCGATGTAAGCATAGCAAATTGGTGTGTCCATGGCACGCAACTTTGGTTTTCATTTATTTATTTATAATAGCATATCTTAATTAATAAAACTCTTTTTAAAATACTCATTAAACATTTGGATTTAAAGGGATTCCATGACATAGAGCAATTGACTCTGAGTGATATATATTTCTATTTTCTGTAACTGTTTTCTATATTACTAGAAATTTCATCAGAGTCTTTGCCACATTGTGTAAATATAGATCTCACAAATGAACTTTGTAGTATTACAGATATGCCTTTTTTTTTTTAATTTTGTCGTTCTTGCTTTTTAAAAACTATTTCACTATGAGACACACTGCATGCATAAATCTCTTGGCAGATTGGTATTAAAATAGACAATTTTGGAATGCCAGTAGGATTTCAGTCCATACCCACTGAGATTTCATTCTTTTATGTAAGGCATATAATTTTATTTGTTTCCTTATAATTCTTTATTATACACATGACCTTAAAATTAAACATATTTAATAGTAGAAACATAAAGGTGCATTTTTTAAAAAACTGTATTTTTTTCTCAGATATCTTTCAGCATATTATTTGTATGTGGCCTCCATTCATTCCAGTGAGATAGACTTTAATCAATAGTTATGGTTTCAAACATGTCAGAAAAATGAGACTTTTATAAAACAAAAAATTTTATATAGCAAAATAACTTACTTTTTAAATAAATGCTGCTGTAAATAATTTTGTAAAATTGAATGACTTCTTAGTTTATCCAGTGCGCTTCATTTATTTCTCTTATATAAAGGGAAGAATTATAATAATAGTTTTTAACCCATTTCTTTGTCATTCAGAAGATGAAGATGACACATTGATTTCTTGTTTAAAATTAACCAAGTCCCAAGAAAAGAAAGTGAGTAGTGTTAGCACAAGGAGGAAGGAAGAAATGGAGATTAGATTGGATACTCTTTCTGCATCACTGGGCAGATCTAGCACTTTAAATGACTGCAACTTGGAAGATAAATTAGCTTGGTATGAAGGTGAAGCTTACATGTGGCATCACTGGAAGCCTTTTCCTGAAAACCCTCTCTGGACATGTGTTGATTTCCAAATAGCACAAGTTGGACCCTGGGGCCACTGCTCCTCTTGTATTCGCCACACACGTCTCAAGTCTTCCTGCTCAGATATGGATCTCCTACATTCATGGGTAAGTTTGCAAGCTACGGAAATGTGTCATCTTATCTGGGGTTTTGTGCTGTCGGGAAAGAAACAGATAGCAAAAGTGCTAATCAGTCAAATTTATCAGTGTCAGAAAAGTTACCAGAGCAAGAGTTGTCTTTCCAAAAAGCAACCAAACTCTTGTGACTTTTACCCATGTTAACATTTCATATATTCATTTGTGTACAAATTAATGACTGCACAAAATGTTTCCAGGGATTTGTTTTTGATTGAAGGAAGACTTTGTGAGATCAAGAAAATGTGAAGTGAATTGTCTAAATTATTGTAATTATAATGAAATTTCACTGAAAAATAATAGCTAATTTTAATGAGCATTTTCTTTGAGCCTGCCATTTTCCTAAGCATTTTATATACATTATCTCATTTAAGTCTCACATCAACTCTATAAGGTAAGGAATTACATTATGAAATATTATCTTAAGAAATATTATTTCCGGCCGGGCACAGTGGCTCATGCCTGTAATCCCAGCACTTTGGGAGGCTGAGGCGGGCGGATAATGAGGTCAGGAGATCGAGACCATCCTAGCTAACACGGTGAAACCCCGTCTCTACTAAAAATACAAAAAAAAAAAAAAAAAAAAAAAATAGCCAGGCATGGTGGCGGGCACCTGTAGTACCAGCTACTGGGGAGGCTGAGGCAGGAGAATGGCGAGAACCCAGGAGGCGGAGCTTGCAGTGAGCCGAGATCGCGCCACTGCACTCTAACCTGGGTGACAGAGTGAGACTCCGTCTCAAAGAAAAAGAAAAGAAATATTATTTCCCTTCATTTTACAGTTGAGAAAATGGAGGCATAAAAAGTTAGCAACAGGTGCAAAGTCAGACAGCTAACAGGAGGTAGAGCCAAGACCTCTAACCTAGGTCTTGCTTTTAGCTAGAGATCCTGCTTTTAGCTACTGCATGAGAGTGTTTTCCATATACTAGGGCAGACTCTAAGCCTGTTATATGATACATGAGAAACAGTATGCTTTCTGGAGTCAAACAAATTTAGATTTGGATTCTGGCTGTGCTTTTTTTTTTTTTTTTTTTTTTTTGGCTTGGATAAGTTATTTAAACCTTTTAATCTTAATTTTCTTAACTAAAAAATGGAAATAGTCAAGAAGCTAAAGTCAAATATTATAAATCTTCTAGTACTTAAGAGTGGCACTTTTTTTTTTTTTTAATTTCATTGTAAATTGCTCAAGGCATGTTTTATAACTTTATTTCACTACAGCTCCTGGTCATGTGTGTTTTCAGTGAATGAATGGGACAATTTTGTGTATCCAGGTAGCCTACTCTACCACTTTCCTCAAAGAATCAGTCTCTTCTTAGACAGAGGCTACATTTTATAACATATTAGAGGTCTCTGAAAAGGCATATTTTCTCTCGGAACTTTTTTTACCTTTTAAGATTTTTGCATCAAGTCTCCAAAGACTAGAACCAAAGTAACTTGTGTTCGAAGTATCATGGTAAATGTAACAGGTATCTGATAACAGACTTAGAACTGATGAAACTGACCAACATTAATCATTTCTAAATATCTCTCCTTATTTTTTTATTTTTAATTTTTTTATGATACTTTAAGTTCTAAGGTACATGTGCACAACGTGTAGGTTTGTTACATATGTATACATGTGCCATGTTGGTGTGCTGCACCCATCAACTTGTCATTTACATTAGGTGTATATCCTAATGCTGTCCCTCCCGCCACCCCACGACAGGCCCCAGTGTGTGATGTTCCCCTTCCGGTGTCCAAGTGTTCTCATTGTTCAGTTCCCACCTATGAGTGAGAACATGCGGTGTCTGGTTTTCTGTTCTTGTGATAGTTTGCTGAGAATGATGGTTTCCAGCTGCATCAATGTCTTTAGTCTTCATCTTCTTTTCTGGGACTGCTGTACTTTGCAGGTTTTCTCTTAGAGTAGCTTCTTGGAGAGTAGCCGATAATATAATTAGGGCATGCTTCTGATGACTTCTTCTGACAGCTTCAGAAGCAGGATCAAGGCTGATGGCTCCTTGGCAAGTGGCTAAGCTGTTGTATAGGCATCTGAACACAAATAGAGTTTCCTTCAAGAATAAAATCTGGACTCCCTAACTTGGCATTTCTGGATTTCATCAGTCTGGACTCAATCTAATTTTTCAGTCTTGTCTGTGTACTACCCCCACCTTATTGATTTCCTATGCCGAACTGCCAAACTGAATGATTTGCTATTCCTAAAGGCTGTGTCACACTTTCTTGCCTCTCTCTTTGTGACTGTGTGATGGCCTCTGCCTGGTATGTGAATTCTCTCTGTTAGAACCCATCCCGTCAACCCTTAGACTCAGATCAAATACTTCATCATCTAGAAAGCTTTTCTGGGTAACACCAGACAGAAGTTGTCCCTCCTTCCTTTGAACTTCTACATTGTTTGAGGGCATTGTTCTTTCATTACATATTCATGAAACACATCCTGCCACCTACTATTTGCTATTCACAGTATCGGGCACTGGAGATACACAGCCAGATGCTATCTCCACTGCTCTCATCTTCATAGAACTTACCATACTCCACTTGTGCTGGAATTAATTCAGAATTTGTATATTTCCGAGGAATAACTTATCTTTGTATCCTCCATAGTTCCTATAATATAATGGGCCCTCAATCAATACCTGAACAATTGGCCATGTGTGGTGGCTCACACCATCAATCCCAGCACTTTAGGAGGTCAAGGTGGGAGGATCAATTGATCTCAGGAGTTCAAGACCAGCCTGGGAAACAAAGTGAGATCCTGTCTCTAAAAAAAAAAAAAAAAAGTAAGCATTTTCTAACATGAAATGCAGAACAGAAATAAATAAATAAATAAATATCTGTGTAGCACTTGTTGCCTAAATAAATGGAGCTTAGAAACCAATGGACTTTGTTTCCATAGATCCAGATAAAGCGTTTCTTCTTGTTTTTCTAGCTGTTCTTATAGCCAAAGCTTTCCTCATTCTAATAAATCCAATTATACATAAATTAAGTTATTTTGTACATGTGAGTGTTTGTGGATGTGTGTAGATGTAGGGAAATACACAATAGTCATATTTTTCTTTTTTATTTGGGTAGTTTTGTCTATTTTAATATATAACTTAACGATTAAGTGAGTTTTATCTGCAGAAGGTCAAACATAGCTACAGAATGCTCAGAATTTCAGATGATAGTGCTCAGCATTCGTGACAGAAAGGCCTCAGTGGACTTGGAGAGGGGGTTCAAGAGCATGTTAGAGTTAAATTGGTTTGGTAAACTTAATGAGACCACTTACACTCTGGGATTTGAGACACTAAAGTGAAAGAAGTTGGATGAGTGCAAATTATTATTTTTGTATTCTACACATATATTCTATAACAACAAGTGAAAAATATCCAGTTTCATTTCAGCATAGCTGGTATTTTTTTCAATAGTAATTGCAGGGTTATTATTTCGGTTATTTAACTTTCATATTATAGAATGTAAAGAAGGCAGTGTTGGGGTTTGAAAAGATGTGCTTCTGTAATGAATGTTACTTACCATTAATGGCAGGTAGTCAGAGGCGACATTTTTGCAATTTAAAAGGGTAAGAGTGTGATTATATTTAAAAAAATATATGTGCCAAGATATGCAGATATGATGGAGCTGGGCCTAAACCCCACATTTCATGGGAAATGAATCCAATCTACAAGGGCACTAGTTTCTCCTTGACTTTAAAAATTTTAGGAATAGTATATTCTGGTGTCTCTCTTTTTTTTTTGTTCTTAGACAAATTCTCTCCCTGTCACCCAGGCTGGAGTGCAATGGCACGATCTTGGCTCACTACAACCTCTGCCTTCTGGGTTCAAACGATTCTCCTGCCTCAGACTCCCTAGTAGCTGGGATTATAGGCGCCCACCACCAAGCCTGGCTAATTTTTGTATTTTTAGCAGGATGGGGTTTCACCATGTTGGCCAGGCTGGTCTCGAACTCCTGACCTTGTGATCCACTTGGTGTCTTTGATTCTATTATTACATCAGAGTTTTTAGGTGGTCTGAAATTAACTCATCTTTGAGAAAGTCCTTGTTCACCCAGGTATGCTTCCTGCTAAGCCCACTGTAGCCTCCCACTCTCAAGGTGGGTGCTGATGGATTTAATGCAGCTCTGACATTGCCAGCAGAATGAGCTTGAGTAAACTCCTTACCCTCTTTCACCCACTAATTTCGATTCTGTAAGGTAGTTTCAGTCCTACTCACTCTCTTTCCTCTGAGTAACTCTTTGCATACCAAAAACACCCATTAGTTAAGCAAGTTTATTAATATCTGTTAGAAAAGTTTAATGAAATACTGTTGGGATTCATCTGTAGTAAGTAATATTTATTGCAAAAATCAAAGCATCCAGAGGTCTGTAAGATTGGAACATTTTATTCAGTTGAGATACTATAAACAAACTGAATCAGACAGGGAAATGTATTATTTGTCAAGGGCTCTTCACAGAAGTCAACAGGAAAATGAGACACATAGAGATGTTTAACATGAAGTTAAGTTGTTTGTAATGTCTGTGGGATCTGGGAGTGAAGAAATATATGTGATTATGGAATTGATATAAATTGAGAAAGGTAAAAGATCAGATTTATGAAAGGGTATACTCCACAAGAGAAATGGGAAAGGAAAAACTAAGGATGACGATCTTTTCTACCATCTGAGATGAGTGGTGTTGAGAGGGGATTTCAGATGCATCTTAAGAAAGGGAATAGTGGAGGTGACCAAAAATAATCTTTGAAGCCAAGTGTTTCAAATCAATTTATAAGAAGAATAACTGAAGAGTACTTATGAAGCTCTGCAAGCTAAGAGCATGGAACATCTTAACAAAAGGAGGAAAATGAGCCATAGGCTTGGTAGGGAATGAGGGTAAGAAAGGATAGAGTTTGTGGGCTGTGAAGGAGACAAAATCTTCCTTTCATATAATGTTTTTATAATAACACATATATTTTTCAAAATCTGGGAGACTTTTTCAGATTTATAAGGATAAACAAATATTTTTATAAGATTAAGAAATGGGGCCAGGCGTGGTGGCTTACACCTGTAATCCCAGCACTTTGGGAGGCTGAGGCAGGCAGATCACAAGGTCAGGAGAACAAGACCATCCTGGCTAACATGGTAAAACCCTGTCTTTACTAAAAAAAAAAAAAAAAAAATACACACATACACACACACACACACACACACACACGTATTATTAGCCCACCGTGGTGATATGCACCTGTAATCCCAGTTACTCGAGAGGCTGAAGCAGGAGAATCGCTTGAAGCCAGGAGGCGGAGGTTGCAGTGAGCCAAGAATGCACGACTGCCCTCCAGCCTGGGTGACAGAGTGATATTCCGTCTCAAAAAAAAAAAAGAAAGAAAGAAACGGATGCAACCTAGACATGAACAAGGAGCAAATATCCATTCCTCCTCTCAAATTTCTAAAATATTTTGAACCCAATTTTATAAAAATAGTGTGAAAATGTTTAAAAAGTGACAGTAAAAAAAGATCTTTCAGGAAGAGGCAAAGTCAAAGACCCAAAAAAACAGAACAGAGACCTGCCTATAGAAGAATGCAAACATAGTAGATAGAGAAAAATTTTTATAGTGAGAGACAGATCGTATGACAAAAATCAAAGAAAAATGAGTGGAGTTGATATTACAGCATCTGAAGGTGAGAACATAAACAAGGCTATACTTAAAGGTATCTATGGCAAGATGGGAAGGCTGTTTTGGAATCTCGCATGAACTCATCACAATGGTGACAAACCATGTGGATGATGGAAAAATTCTTTACGCAACTGTTTCAGTTGGAGGAACAGGAAGCCTGCTAATGCTCACCAATAAATAGAGTAACAAAAGGTTTTACAATTCTTTCAGTTCAAATGTTCAGCAGTGGATGCTAATTACTGATATGGGAAAGTGCTCTTGGGATACACAGCTTCACTGTTAAGTTGTATAAAGGTTTTAATACATCTCAAGAAAACCAGACATCTTTGGGAGACAGACCACGTAACCAGAATAAGCTATCTGTGCCTGTCCTCCATTTTGTCTCTCTATTCTCTCCCTTGGCAGTCTCCCTCAGTCTCTCTGACCCTGGTCTTCCCCCTTCAATCAACATGACACACCATTATCAGATTAATCTAACAGATTAATTTTCTTGACTATTCTAACTGATAAATGCTACCCTGATTAATGATCCTGAAGCTCAAATCTAATAATGTCACTGCTCTCCTCACAAACCTTTAAACGCCTCCCCCATAACCTACAGGGTCAAATCTAAACTCATTCACCTAATCTTCCTTCTAACCAGATGCACACAGGTCGTTTTTACACACTCTTTACTACAGATAAAGTGAGTATCATCTTTTCATCAAGCACAATGATATTTTATCCATCTTCGTATCTTCATACTATTTCCTCATTTTGGCCTTCCTTTTTTTCTCTACCTATCTAATGAACAGTAGTGAAGTTTAGAAGTGTAGGTGAATGAGTAAGAATCCATGATGTAGACTTTGAGAAACAGAAATATGGAAGGAAAGAATTAAGACTAGACAGGACCAGTGAAAAGACAGTAAGGAGGCACATGGTTTAGGAAAAAGAAAAAACAATTTGCAGATTCTCTTCTCATTTTCTTTGTGCTTTAGTGATGTTAGGCTCCTGCCAAAAAAACCTGTGTGTTCCCATTTGTGGTGGGCAGTATTATTTTTGGACCTGGTAAACAATAAGACATACTAAGAAGAAAGCTCACACACCCACCCAGAAGAAGGTAGGCTATGAACTATCAATACATAATTCCTCATAATTTAACATCCTTGTGTTTCATCTCCAACATCAAAAACCACTTGTTGGAACAGCTTCAAATTTTACTTTTTTGCAGTGGAATTATAGTGGGATGGAAAGGTAAAAAGTTTCAGCAAATATATTTGGACCACTTGTGGAAAAGAAAGCATCACAAATGGTAATCTGGACTGAGAATTTCGAAAAGATAAACAGGAAAATGTGATACAAAAATGCCAAAACATATCTATACTTGCTACAGTCTGTGCTGAAATTAATATACTTGACAACCAAGATTCTAAAAATAATTTTATAAATTTAAAGTGAGCAAGAAAATAATCATTAATTATGACAATTTTATAGGATGAAATTTTAATTATGACCCATTTAATGTCTGATGGTAGGAGAATCAGCATTTACCCAAGAGAAGAATTTGAAAATTAGGAGATTCTGCAATAGCTTATTCATTCATTTATCCATTCATTCACTCATTTAGCAAAGTCATGTAAGGTGCCTCGTAAGACATCCAGCCTACGAACTTGGGAGCCTTAGAAGTATGCATGTGTGTTAGGAGAAGGGGTGGACAAGAGAGTTTATGAGATCTTATTAAAAGAAAATGGTAACATGGAAGAATAAGTAATCGCAATTTTTGGTGTAAAAATTCACTAAAATTGCAAACACTTTGTAGTACCTGTATATAAAATAAGCTTGAAAAAGGTCTAGCCAGACATGTGAACACATTTTTTATTAGCTCAAGAAGAGCTTATAGAATAAACACATAAAATATGAGATATTATAATAGTAGAATATGTCAGGTTTATGGAAATTCCTTAGGTTGAATATGAAGAAAGTAAATCGTAAATGTGCATAAAATGTTTAAGTGTCTTTTCCAATAAAATCTTTTACAATAAAAATAAAGATAAAAGGACAAAATGTAATTTCTCTGTAAGTGTGAAGTATTAGTCTGGAAACCCAAGATAATAGAGATATTATTAAATTAGACCTTTGAGGCATAGCAATACAGCATTCAAACCAGTCAAATTGTTTGGGTTGATGTTTGGCTTTTCCCAATTACACAAATTTCATGCATATGTGAAAATAATAGTCCTGTGATCGAGTTATAGAATTGTTATGGAAACCAAGAATCCCTCTTCTTCATGAATTACCCTAAGGATTTTGCTCCTTTTCTCTCTTCGTGTGTTTTTCACTCTGTGCTTGTTTACTCAAGTGCATCATATTAAGAAGAAAGTTGAACTGATACTCCTTATAGCAAAATCTTCCTAAAGTCATCATAAAACATTTATAATTCAGATTAGTTCTTATGATCATGAAATAGGATCCATGATAATCAATTATAACTACATTTTGAATTTCACAAGGGAAGTTGGAATTTGTTTCACTGGATTCTCAAATAGAAGGAGGAAGACAATTACGGACAATCTGAGGGGGGCCCAATCTGCTCATTAGCTGTGAGAGACCTAAATGTCCTTTTTACTTAGAGCCTCTCCTGCATGCTTCAACAGAAGGAAGCAAGTCACCAAAGCTGGACATCAATCTTTGGCAGGAGAGAAGCCTGAATGTTAGAACATTTGAATGAGCTCATTAGAACATATAATGAGCCTTGGCAGATGCTCCGAGTGTTGCCAAATTTTCTTTTATTGCAAAGAAATATGTTCATAATTCAAATATTGCTAAGCAAACTATAGAAAAGACATATTTTGCATGTGTAGCATGGTGTGTTAGAGGCTGTGTTATACCCTCAAGGGAATACTGTTCAAAGCCAGAAGAGTCAGCTGTGAGCTCAGCTCTATCATAGTAGGATCTTTTTGGGTCAAATTGCTTCATCTCCTGGGCTTCTACCTCCTCATCCTTGGAATGGAGGAGAATATTGATGATATTTAAGATCCTTGCTGTCTTCAATAGTTTGGGTCATAAGGATACAATGAGGAAGATAAATTATATGTGCAGAAAAAGACTTGTACATAAAGGTTTCTTTCTAATTTTTCAAAGCAATTTTCTTCACATGACGCATGTTGGCCTTATTTCTACATTTTTTACCTTTACCTAAGCTGGTTTAGGTTTAGGGTTTTGTTTTTGTTTTTGTTTTGTTTTCTGAACAACTACACTTTCTCTATCCCATCTACTTTCTCTCTCCCTCATGGTCTCTGGATGCATCAACCTAACTTAAACAATGTAAGCCAGAACCAGCAACTATGCATATGAGTTCACTTCAGGGCTACAGAAACTTCTTCATGAGCCAGAATTTTCATTTTCATTCTCAGGAGCTCTCACCATTCAAACCAGAAGTACTTTAAAAATCCTTTTACATGCTATTTCAGAGGAGGAAATTCTGCTTTGAAAAAATGGATGGGTGAAGTTTAAGTAAGACCGTAGAAGGGAGCAGAAGATCAGGGTCTATGCGATATAAAGAGTGCTTGGTTGGAGAGAGACATCTGCTTTTGCCACCATCACCCTGACCCCCACCCATCATCACATACACACTAGGTGCCACCTTGAGTGGTCCATGCCTTTGAAATCTTGTTTTCAGCACAGAGACACATTGTGATAATCACAGTCACCATTGACTTAGCACTTGACTTTATTTCAGGTACTTTTATATATTCTTTTAATTGTGTTATGATTCAGTAAGATGGTGTCATAGTATCGTTATTTCCATTTTAATGGTAGAAATCTGAAGCTCAAAGAGGATAACTGATTTATGCAGGTGGCAGAGCAGGATTTTAAGCTGAAGTATACATAAAATCCAAAGTTTTTCTGCAAAGATCATGGCTTTGTAATTTTTTTTAATTTTTTAAATTTTTTTTATTATACTTTAAGTTCTAGGGTACATGTGCACAACATGCAGATTTGTTACATATGTATACTTGTGCCATGTTGGTGTGCTGCACCCATCAACTCGTCAGCACCCATCAACTCGTCATTTGCATCAGGTATAACTCCCAATGCAATCCCTCCCCCCTCACCCATCCCCATAATAGGCCCTGGTGTGTGATGTTCCCATTCCCATGTCCAAGTGATCTCATTGTTCAATTCCCACCTATGAGTGAGAACATGCAGTGTTTGCTTTTCTGTTCTTGCGATAGTTAGCTTTGTAATTTTTTAGACTAGGTTAGTAACTTACCCCTACTTATCTCATCTAGAAAAATGGAAACATCGGTTCCCAGCTTGCAGTATAAAATGACATCTTGCATGCGAAAGTGCTGATTAAAAGTAGGAGTTTAACAGCTTGATAATTAGAGACCCTGCCTTCAAGGTGCAATATAACTTTTCTCACATTTGCTCTTATGCTAGCTCTATGAATTAGGCAGAATATTACTGCCATTTTACAGATAGAGAAACTGAGGTGCATGAAGATTAAGTGAATTACCTGAGATCCCAAAGCACATGATGGCAGAGCTGATGCTCAACATAATCCTCCTAACTCTTAGTCCAGACTTTTCCTGTCATTAAACTGTCTTTAAATTTTGCAGCAGATATATAAATAACCATGGCAGTAAAGAGAAGCAGCATATGGTGGAAACTCCATAAGTCAAATAAGCCTGGCCTTCAACTGTGGCCTCACCATTGACTGTCTGTGTAACCATTAAGTCACTTCATTTCTCTGAGTTTCAGTTTCTTATCTATCAAATGGAAAACAAGGATTTCTTTGTGGAATTCTAGTAAGAATTGGACTAGATAATGTATGTAACATGTTTAACTGTACCTGACACCTAATTGGAACTTAATGAAGAAAAGCTATTATTTTCAAGGGAAATTATTATCATTTAATTATAATTTATTATATATTTCTAATTATTTGTCATTCAGTAAACAGCAGCATAATATCTATGATATATCAGGTATTTCCCTGAGCTGTGTGGCCACAATGGTGACAAAGACAGGTTCTTGCCTTAGGATGTCACCATCGACAATGCTGAGCAATTCTGTATTGTATGAGAAAATGTTGCACTGAATTTACGTTGCTGGTTTCCAGTAGTTTTTAAGATTATTTCAAATAGTTTGCCCAATTATCTCCCTGGAAATGAGAAAGCTGGAGCTAACTCACTGAAATGTATACAGTGAGCAATGGGTGAGAGTTTACTTTTAGCTTCTTGGGGGTACTGTAGTGACACTGTGCCTGAGTCACTGGGAAAAACAGACAAAAAGAAGAAGAGGCTGGAGTGCGTGTGCTGGCATCACCACTGCCCTTTTCTGACCTCCCAAATTATGATTGTATTGACAGTGTCTTGCGTATGTAAAATGAAGTTAGCTTTTTAAAACCCCTCTCATATATTTTATCATAGCCACATCACATATGCATTTCATGATATTTTATTTCAAAGTCATAATATATCGCTCAGTCATAACTACCTTTTTCAGAAAGAATGAAAAATGAAGAAAAGAAATTCATGTTCCCTCTCCTTCCTGGGAAGTTGTAAAGCAAGTGGTTGAATTCACTCTAAAAACCCTTATGAATATTCAGTGTAAGATCTTTATGCGTCTCATGGTTCCCAGTTATTAAATACAACCATACTGATGAATAATTGGATTAGAAATATGGCTTTATTGCAGCTCACCTCAAGCCCAACCCCAGTGGAAGCCCATGTCTCACCCTTAGAAAGGATTTTTCAGACAGGGCACAAGATGTGTTAAAATCAAGAACTGATTTATTCATTTACTCAACAATTTGTTTTGAGTATTTATATCATGCCAGATAAGGAGGATAAACTGTTGGGTAGAAGCAGATTATTGTGAACCCCATAGTCTAATTAGAAACAAAAATATATTTAATCACATAAATAAACATGAAATGCCAGATTTGATAAGAGCTATGATTTTTACATGGTTCTGTGAAGGCCAATAATAGGTAAATTTGACCTAGTGAAGGAGTCAGAAAATGCTTTCAGGGGTAGTGATGATAGAGTTCAAATGTGATGGAAGAGAAGAGTTAACTAACTCCAAATAAGGAGAATGAGAATTCATAATGGCTGGGAGAGAAAACACGGAGATATGGGACAAAGTAAAACTGAGGAAGGAGTCAGACCACACATATGGTCTTATAGGTTATGCTGTTTTGCTGTGTCTTCCCTAAAAGCAATGAGGAAGCTATGCAAAAACTATTTTAAGCCAAGGGCTTATTTTGGTGTTTCTTGTTGATTTGTTGAGGAGATGAGGCTTAAGTTGATATTTTGGAAAGATCACTCTACATACAGTGAAGAAAATAGATTTGCAGGGAAAATAGATGAAAGATGATGGTGGCGTGAACTATGGTAGTAGAAAGACGGAGATTAATGGAAAGCTCTCAGGCTCATAGAATTATGTCTCCAACATATACATTTCTCCAAAGGAAAGAAATGTCAGTTTCAAAAGTCACCTCTTGTGTTGCCAACCGAAAAGCTCTATTCAATTTAGGGCATATGGTCACAGATGACAGCAGAGAAGTGATACAATGACATTACTGCACATTCCTAATCTGTCCTTTAATCTTTAAAGCTCAGAAACTCATAGCCACCATAGTGGCTTAGTGGAATTATTACCAATGGATAAGGAAATGTCATCCATTTGCCTCCCCTGATTCCACTTGGACATAGGCCATTGTTTCTACAAGGAGTGGCTTGGAGCCATGCAAGGTTTCAAGGGAAATTGGCCTTTTAGAGGGGCATACGAATGGATAATGTATATTGCCACTGTAAAATCTCTAATGAATATTAAGGGTGGCTTTCATTTGTGGTGATTGAAATGGACTCATAAATTCTCTCTCTAGAATGCGGGAATTTTTTCCTCCCTGTAGAGAGATTTAATGGATTTGCGGCATTCTGAATGATTTGGCAAGAAATCAGAGGTACCTGTGCAGTCACCTGCAAAGGGCACTTAATTTCTTGCATGTGATAGTCAACTGCCACAAAATATTTTCTTTATGAATCCAGAGTGATTAATGCAAGCCACTGTAACTCATGACAAGGTGTCAACTGAAAAACTGGGGGGAAAAAGTGGTTAAAGACACCACAGTTTTAAAAACAAATTTGACTTTTGGAGGAGAGTTATTTCCTTTTAGAAAAAAAAAAGTTAGGCCTGCCATCTGCAAGAAATTTAGATTAGTTGTTTGTGGCAAGAACCATCATATTTTGAGGCCACTGAGAGCTCCTACTGCTCTCTGTATGGAGTAGATTAAACCGTTCCCATATTGTGATAAATATATTGCAAAAAGCCATATCAGGAATACAGTAATTGCAGCAGTTAATGATAGAACTTCCAGTTAAAACAATATTCTTTGTGTTTCTTTGGCCAGTTCCCATTTTATGTATGCTATTTTTTGATAAGTTAATTTTTCACATTTGCAGAATCAATAACTTTCAAAGCTTTATATAATTGAAAAGGAAAATTGGTGGCAAGATTCTTGGGAGTTTTGCTGGCTGTGTGGGCTTGGGTTAACAGAAAAAATTCTGGGAAAAAATCTATCAAAAGAGCAGATGAGGGTTCACATTAAAATATCATCAGCGCTAATTTTTTTTAAGGAAAAATTTTTTAAAGGAAAATGGGGAAATAACCCAAAACAGCAGTCAGCCAAAATGAATTCATTTATTTTACTGTGGAATGTGGGAGAGAATTATCTTTTCAGAAGAAGTAACTTTCAAATGCAGTTTGTTTTTGTTTAGAGACAGGGTCTTGCTCTGTTGCCCAGGCTGCACTGCAGCAGTGCAGTCACAGCTCACTGCAGCCTCTATCTGCCTGGCTCAAGCCATCCTCCCACCTCAGCCTCCCAAGTAGACAGGACTATAGGCATGTGACACCATGCCCAGCTATTTTTTTTTTTTTTTTAAATAGAGATGAGGTCTCGCTATGTTACCTAAGCTGGTCTTGAACTCCTGGATTCAAGTGATCCTCTTTCCAGCCTCCCAAACTGCTGAGATTATTGGCATGAAGCTACCATACCTGGCCTTTTTAATGTTTCTTAATGCTGGACTTTCAGAATCTGAAGTAAAATGAATTCTGGTTATTTTGTTATTTTGAAGGAGTGCATTTTTGTGTGAAATGAATCTGTCATCCTGCTTTCATATATTATCAGTAAGATACTGTGAAGGAGGTGAACCCAAATGTTGTGCACTTATTTACACGAAGGAATGACTACTAATACTATGATTTAAGACACTGAATTCCCTTTTAACACTGGATAGCAAAGTTAGACTCAGTGGGGAAATCTTTTCAAGTGTAGACTTGGCTCTCAATTAGGCTTCTCTTGGAAGGGAAATTTCTTCATTTGTGAAGATTCTGGGTTGGAGGACAAGCCAGCTGACATTAGCTGGGGTTTCTTTAGCTGTAAAATAAGTGGATAGTACTAGATGGCCACTAAGACCTCTTCCATGAATAAATATTCATGGATCAACTTTATGAAGGAATGAAGAGTAGTTGTGGATTGTATTAAGCCATCACTGGGGGGAAGACCCGATGTCCGTGAAAATATTTCCGAACTTAGTACCTTACATGGCAAAATGGTAAACACCTTTTATTACCCAGTTTTAAAATAAGTAGGCAAGAAACAATGTGTGGTGTTTTTCCAATCACCATTCCATAGTTGGCTGCCTTACAGTGGCACACTTATTAGAACTCAGTGCTGCTTAGATGTGAAAGGTTGATACAGTTCTATTCATGAAGGGGACATAGGAAACTCATTCTAATTGAGAATCACAGGCCTTATAAACCTGAACACTTAAGTGAGAGATATGTCATTAAAGAAAGAATCACTGCATATAATGTTCTCAAATAAAACCAGTATTTGTTTTACAATTTTGATTGAATACTATGTTCTAAAGCTGTATTTCTCAATGTGTCTTTCCATAATTAGTAATGTTTGCTTAATCCAGACTTACTGAATCAGAATTTCTAGAATGGACATCATTTCAAAAGCTGCTTAGGTGATATTTTATTCTCACCAAAGTTTGAGAATAACTTCTGAATAAAGGAACACCATTTATTATTCTCTGATTTTTCAGTTTCATTTTCACCTGTCCAAGAAATCTTTTTGAGAATCTCTCATATATATATTATTTTCACAAGTTATTAAATCCAGAAGGCACAACAATCCTGTAAAGCAGGCAATTTAATTTTCCAAATGAGAGGCAACAAACATGGCACTGAGATTGAGGAACTTGCCCAAGGGCCATCAGTTTCAGGGCTGAGCTGCGGTTTCAGTCAAGGTCTTCTTAGTCCCATTCTTGCCATACACATCACCTTAGGACCTCACACTAAGAACACAGAAAAGAGAAAAGGATGCCAGGAATGAACTGGGTGTCCGTTAGTAATGCTCAGTAATGAAGGCCTTTAGGATCAGCTGGAAGAGTGTACAGAGCCTCTAATGGGTGCAGTGGATAAATCCCCAGAGGTAGTTTTGTGCTTTCCAACCAACTGGGCTAAAAATCCCATTAGAGAGTATTTGGGACTTTCCATAAATCGTGGAGTAGAAAAATCCCCAAGCAAAGGGTATTAACAAACCACAAGTTCACTTACCATGTATCTTCCAGATTTTACAAAATGCTTTTAAATTAAATAATTTTTATCATTTTAAAATAATCTTTTTTTGATATTTATGTAAATAAAATCTTACTCTCTGAACTGGGTCATTTTTTGTATTTTTTTTTCAAGCTTGCCATCCAAGCTGGATTAAAAACCATTCACCTGACTTATTCATGCAACTTCCTCTTATTTATGGCTACTCTTTTATGTTCTTTACTTTTATTTTCCTTTCTCTCTTCTGACAATGCCTCCCTGGTATGGACGTTTTAGCGGATTGCCTTCTTGTGGTTCTAGGAGCCATGAAACCCTCTGTCAATACCACTCTGTATGACCTAAGGCACCCGACATAGCATTCAACCAATCATTGAGGAGCAAAAGTGATCTCCTCTGTCAGAGGATCAAAGAAAATGCCCAGTTTACTGATCATAAAGCCTACTTACTTTAGTAAGAGTTTCCAATATTGTTCAGTCATGATCTCTATATCCTAAGATGTTTGAACCACGACAATAGGTCTCTAGGTGGTGTGCATGTGTGTGTTTCTTTGTATTGGATAACACTAACATGGCTCAAAAAGAAAGATGAGAAAGGTCAGGTGTGGTGGCTTACCCCTGTATTCCCAGCACTTTGGGAGGCCAATGCGGGCAGATTACTTGTGGTCAGGAGTTCAAGACCAACCTGGCCAATATGGTGAAATCCCATCTCTACTAAAAATACAAAAATTAGCAAGGCATGTTGGTGCACACCTGTAACTCCAGCTACTCGGGAGGTTGAGGCAAGAGAATCGCTTGAACCCGGGAGGCAGAAGTTGTAGCGAGCCAAGATCGTACCACTGCACTACAGCCTGGATGACAAAGTGAGACCTCATCTCAAAATATATGTATAGAAGGTTTTATTAGATTTTTCATGGGCCAACCTCCCCCTGCCTTTACCTTTGTAAAATGCAGTAATTTTTAAGTGGTATTATATGGTGGTAGGCTTCTATGATGCAAGAGATACTTTAAAAATCTTCCTTTAAATGTGAGAATAGATTGTGGGGAATGAAAATCACTGGTGTTAAATGGTAACAAAATTAATGATTTTGAAATACTTATGTTAAAAGGCTTTTTGAAATTGAGTACTTAGCTTTTGTAATGTGCTTTTTCTGATGGTCTTGCAACACTTGGATATCTTATTCAACGCAATTAGTAAATTTGACAGCTATATTTGTTGTGCATTACTTCAATTCAGATGAAAGCAGAGAAACGTTTCCTTTGACTAAAACACAACTGACTCTAAATGTGGTTACTGCCAATGAGTTGTCAACTAGAGTAGCAGCTTGCCCTTTGTGGATCTGGGAAAATTGTTAAAAAGGTAAGATTATGTCTTTACTAACAACAAAAACGGAACCAATGAGCAAGTCCATCTGCAGATAGGTAATTGGAAGTTAATAAATTATTATGTGTTCCTGTTATTTTCATTGTCTAGACATACGTCCCATTGGCAAGCAAACAAAGTACGTTGGTTTGCCTTTTGAAATTATACAAATCTACCAATCACCAAATATTTATTGAACTTCTAATATCTTCAGAGCATTTTTGCACTTTCATTGTGGCTAGCATTGTATCTATTCATCATGATGTTGAAAAGTTTATGCAACATGGTATCAGAGAAAGACCACTAGACTTTAAAGGAAGGAATCCTGAGTTTAAATTTGGAATCCATGACATCCACAGTCACACTACTGTCTGATCCCCAGTCCCTTTTCTGTGTGGTGGGGAAAATAAAGCTTTCTCCCAGACTTACGGTTAGGATGCTAAGAGATATTTTATGTGCTGGTGCTTAGGTCTCTGCTTGGTATATAGATGGAGGCCAAGAACCCGTGTTAAAAGGAAACAAATACATATTTCAGAAAGTTGCATCACAAAACTAGCAAGGCAATTATAGATTTCTGTGTAAGAAATGCATTTTGTTGAGTTCATTGACTTGTTTTGGCAGTTTAACACTGTCTCTGAACTTCTCAGCATGGCTCCTGGTATAAATGCTAATGTTATCAGTAGAGGATGAGTCGTTGACGATATTTTCCCTCCACCTTGGAGGCCTTCTGTGATGTACACAAACCAAAATATGTTTTGTTTGTTTGTTTGTTTGTTTTTTTGATAGAGTCTTGCTCTGTTCCCCAGGCTGGAGTGCAGTGGTGTGATCTTAGCTCGCTGCAACTTCTGCCTCCTGGGTTAAAGTGATTCTCCTGCCTCAGCCTCCCAAGTAGCTGGGATTACAGGCACATGCCACCATGCCCAGCTAATTTTTGTATTTTTAAGTAGAGACAGGTTTTCACCATGTTGTCCAGGCTGGTCTTGAACTCCTGACCTCAGGTGATCCACCTACCTCCCCCTCAGCCTCCCAAAGTGCTGGGATTACAGGCATGAGCCACCACTCCCAGCCCAAAACATGTTCTTTTTTCTTCTGGGTTTTACAAGCTCCCTGGTGTGCCCATTTTGTTGTCCCTCTGCTCAATTTCAGTTGCTTCTCCATTCCTTTGAAGCCGGAACCCTGCTTTGGAAACTATGCATGCTGTAACTTTTCCTCCTGAGTGGATTTGGAGTGATCTTCCCCAGGCTTCAGTTTCCTCCTCTGACTGCTCCTGAAAAATACTCCCTTGGGTCTTAGGAGAAGGTGACAGCATAGTGAGCACTTGGAAAGGAATTACAAAGTAGAAAATGAAATGAAAGAACCCAGAAGAAGGGAAGGAGGAAAAGGATAAAGAGGCTATCTTCTTTGATTATAAAATCAAGCTTTAGACGTACAGCCAACTGCTAAAGAAATGCATGGAGTTGCTTTTGGTTTATCATCTTTCTCCACTAATTTGCTTGTGAGTTTTATTCTGCATAGCAGGTTTGGCTGTGTGGTGTAGTGGTGTCAGACAGGCCTGGGTTTACCTCCTGACTACTAGTTAGCTCTTTGTCTTTAGGTGAGTTAGCTGTTTTGTACCACAGTTTCCTCTTTGCAACACAGGAGACAATAACACTTGATACTGTTGTTAAGAGGATTTAGTGAGATGCAGTAATCTATAGCAGATAATCAATAAATGTTTGCTCATTTTGTTCATGTTTCTCTTCCAAGAAATCTCCCTTCTTCTCATCTACTTCTATGCTTTAATAATGAATGAGACTGAGTATGAGAGTATGGGAAATGGTGGCTTTTAAACATATAATCCATATTCTCCATCTGCGTCTCCATAAACCTCTTCTTCAAGTCAGTATGGAGGCATCTAAGGTCCTCTTAGATTATCTGATTTGAAATCAATTGCATGGGTTCAGAACCAGATATTAGTCATTTAAAAAATCCAGATAGTGTAAGCAAATCAGACTTTTAAAAAATGAATGTATTTACCAATGCTGGACGTATAGTAGGAACTCGAAAATGGTGTTGGGGTAAAGGAATGACAAAATGAATGAATGCCAGTAGGCAGGTAAGTGTACCCAACTTGACCGCCCCATGCAGATACAAGCGATTTTTGGTTCGCTTTTGCTACTAATCTTAATGGTACCTATATTCTTGTTAAATCTTTTCCTACTGAGATAACTCTACCACTACTTATGCTGACACATATGTCAATTGCTGACATGGGGCATTCACGGCTCCTTCCAAGTATTTTATACCTGTTCTTTCCTTGGAGAACATTTGATTTGCAGGGTAAGAAACTATTGTGCAATTCTGCTTAAGGCCACTCATCTCTCTAAAATATCATTTTTTATGAATCACGAAGTATAGAAAGCGCTGTTGTTTTTGTACCCAGGGCTAAGTAACTGGGGAATAAGGTCACTCACATGTCTCACATGTCAAGACTACACTACATTTATGCCACAGTGGGGACACTTGGGCTCTAGACCCAGTGCTGCTCTCAGCTTTATTTTTCCCCCCTTAAATTGAACTTCTTCAGCTCTTCTCTGAGCCTTAACTTCCCCCAAATAAGTTTTATGATTTTACATAAAAGTACCAAAGACATCTGAATACTAAATTGTGTACACAAAAGTTTTTCATACTTACAGAGTCTTAATTCAATAATATCACTGTGTGATTCGTGTTCAAAACGAAGTGACGTCAGGTTAAATTTCTCCTTCAATATAATTCAATTAGAAACACAGACTTTACATTTTTGGTTATTTCATATAATTAATATTTTGGCATCAGTGTCAGTTTTGGTATTCCAGTAAATGAAATGAAAGATATATTGGGACATATCTTATAGTTGTTATATTATTTACTCATATATGCAAAGACATGTTGTGTCTCAGGAGATTATGATGACTTTGCAGAATGTGAATCAGAATGCCTTAGCAGTGTCTCCTTGCTCTCTAGTGAATCTGGTCATTTCAGTAAAGATATATGACTTGTAAAGTGTGTGCATGTGCATTTATGTTGTTTGAAATACTGAAAACAGGCTCAATTTTTCTGCATTTATAATAAGAACTATTTAAACTATGCAAGATTAGAAACAGCTAAAGAATACATAGACTTAGGAACATCATAGCTTGGAATACAACCTACCCAAATTAGACAGAAGTCATTTGCTTTCATTAAAGCTACCAATTATCATAACAGTTCATTACATTGGAGGAAATATACGTAACAGAAAATTACAGCTGTATTACAGTATCCTTAGTATTGTTCTTACTTATAGAATACTTCTTAGCATTTTTGCTTGCATGGGAGTAGATAGTTCAAGATATGGATATGAATTCATTTTTCCAATTAGGATAAAGATCAAGAAAAACAATTCTGGGAAGTCAAATTGCTTGATACTAGAATATTAATTTTATTCATTTCATGGTGATGAGTTTTCAACTGAATTTTTTAATCATAAAAATATCAATATCAAAATCATTTTAAGAGTCCATATTATAATATTAGAACTATCATCTTTCATTGTGACATTCCCAGCATTAAGTCAGGGGATATGGCAGGATTAAATTTCAAAACATGTCTCTTTCTTTGTTCAGGTAACATTTTGCAGACAGGAGAGCTCTAATATAACGTTTTGGACCAAACTGAGAGAAGAAGAGGGGTGATGTCTTCTGCCTTCTGTATGTCTGTTTCATAGACAAGAAAACACTGAGGAAGTGTAGTGATCAACAAGCTTTGGAAATTTTGAAAATTGGAAGAAAAGTATATCTCTCTATTTCTCATCTCTACTTCATGCTCCACATTTTAGTCAATGCCTTTTATCTAACCACAAATATAAATGTGGCCCTCTCTTGCTTCACAACGGTTTTTCAATGGTTCCCCACCCCATATAAATGTACACATGCTCACCTTACATTCAACTCTACACTATTGAGCATAGGATTAGTTTTCCAAGGCCGCCATAACAAAGTCGTACAAACTGGGTGGCTTGCAGCAGCAGATATTATTGTCTCAGTTCTGGAGGCTAAAAGTCCAAAATCAAGGTATTGGCAGAGTCGTGTTCTTTTCAAAGCCTCTAGGAGAGACTCCTTCCTTGTTTCTTCAGCTTCTGATAACCCTGGGCATTAGGCACTCCTTGATTCATGGTGGCATAATTCCACTAACTGCCTCCATCTTCACACGGCCAGTCTCCCTGTTTGTTCTTTTTTTTTTTTTTTTTTTTTTTTGAGATGGAGTCTTGCTCATCACCCAGGCTGGAGTGCAGTGGCCTGATCTCAGCTCACTGCAAGCTCCGCCTCCCGGGTTCACGCCATTCTCCTGTCTCAGCCTCCCGAGTAGCTGGGATTACAGGCGCCTGCCAACGCGCCCGGCTAATTTTTTGTATTTTTAGCAGAGACGGGGTTTCACCGTCTTAGCCAGGATGGTCTCGATCTCCTGACCTTGTGATCCACCCGCCCCGGCCTCCCAAAGTGCTGGGATTACAGGCGTGAGCCACCGCGCCCGGCCTCCTGTTTGTTCTTATATCGTCATCCCTTTGTGCGTGTGGGTGTCCAAGTTTCCCTCTTCTTTCAAGGACACTAGTTTTATTGGATTAAGGGTTCGCCCTACTTCATATGACCTCATCTTAACTAAACTAATTTCATTGGCAACAATTGTATTTCCAGATAAGGTCACAATCTGAGGTGCTGGGGGTCAGAAATTCAACATATCTTTTTTGGCCATACAGTTCAACCCACAACACACGCCACCCAGATGCTTCAGAATCTGGCTGTAAACTAACACCTGTCATCCCCCTCCCATGTCTTTCTCCTTATTTATCATACACATTTCATGTAGGGAATTATTCCTCAGTTTTAGACCATATTGTGTTTGCCCAACAGGTTTTCCTGCCAACTACGCAAACAACATAAATCCACTGAAACTATGGCATTGCAGTAGAGAAGAATTTAATTGATTGAGGCCGGCCCATGCAGAAGAACTAGAGTTATCACTCAACTCAGTCTCCCCAAAGGCTTAGAGGTGGTTTTTATGGACAATTTTGTGGGCAGGGGGTAAAGAAATGGCTGCTTCTGATTGTCTGGGTACTGAAATCACAGGGTGTTGAAAATGGCCCTCGGCCACTAAGTATGCCTCTGGATGAGGCCACATGACCAGTTGAGTCATGAGTCTGGGTGGGGCAGTGTGAAAGATATCTCAAAAAACTGATCTTAGATTCTACAGTAGCGATATTATCTATAGGAGAAATTGGGGAAGTCACAAAGATTGTAACCTCTGGCTACATGACCCTTGAGCAGTAAGGAATTCTAAAAACTGTGTCTATCTTATGCCCCTCTCATAAAAGCCTAACATTGTGGCCTTTCATTAGTTTTACAAAGACAGTTTAGTTTTGGACTTATAAGTCCAAAAAGGCTATAGCCTCCAGTACTGAGACAATAATATCTGCTGCTGCAAGCCACCCAGTTTGTACGACTTTGTTATGGCAGCCTTGGAAAACTAATATACTATGCTCAACAGTGTAGAGTTGAATGTAAGGTGAGCATGTATACATTTGTATGGGGTGGGAAACCATTGAAGAACCATTGTGAAGCAAGAGAGGGACACAGTTATATTTGTGGTTGGATAAAAGGCATTGACTAAAATGTGGAGCATGACTTAGAGATGGGAAATAGAGAGATATACCTTTCTCCCAATTTTCAAAAATTCTAAAGCTTGTTGATCATAAACTTCCTCAGTGTTTTCTTGTCTATGAAACAGACATACAGAATGCAGAAAAGATCACCACTCTTCTCTCTCAGTTTGGTCCAAAATGTTCTATTAGAGCTCTCCTGTCTGCATAATGTTACCTGAACAAAGAAAGAGACATGCTTTGAAGTTTAATCTTTGCTTTAAGATTAAACTATAAACGAAATTCTTCCCAAAGTTAGCTTGGCCTACACTCAGGAATGACCAAGGACACCCTGGAGGTCAGAAGCAACATGGAGTAAGCTATGTCAGATTTCTTGTTGTCATAATCTTGCAAAGATGGTTTTAGTACCAATTTCATGCCTCTAATCTTATCATATACTCTGCCCATTGCTAGATTATGCCCTCCATTTATCTTGTCCACCTGACAAATTCCTGTTTCACTAAATGTTTTCTCAAGAATTACATTTTTAGTAAAACATTTCCTAACTTCTCCAGGCTAATTAACAATTTAGCATCTATGCTTTCACTGCTTATTACATCTCAGATTGATACAGAAAGTGTGGCATTGGATTCTCACTCTCTGTTGATCTGCCTGTCTTCCCACTAAACTGTGAAATCTTGGAAGGCACAGCTCATACCTTTCATCTTTGGACACCTGACAGTGTCCCAGGCCCATAATAGACATTTGGTAAATAATTGTTAAACAAATAAGATGAAACTTGCTCCTTCCAAATCTTGCAGCATGACAAGCATTCTGGGAGGAGCCCAGAAACAATATATTATGCCTGTGGGGAATTCAAATCCCATTATTTCTTATCTCTGTCTGCCTGAAAGAGCGATTTTGAGGCCAAGTTTTGTGGCTTACACCTGTAATTCCAGCACTTTGGGAAGCAGAAGTGGGAGGATAAATTAAGGCCCAGAGTTCAAGACCAGTCTTGGCAACATAGGGATAACCTTGTCTCGCAGAAAAGAAAAAAAAAAAAAAAAAATTGGCCGGGCGCGGTGGCTCAAGCCTGTAATCCCAGCACTTTGGGAGGCCGAGACGGGCGGATCACGAGGTCAGGAGTTCGAGACCATCCTGGCTAACACGGTGAAACCCTGTCTCTACTAAAAAATACAAAAAGCTAGCCGGGCGAGGTGGCTGGTGTCTGTAGTCCCAGCTACTTGGGAGGCTGAGGCAGGAGAATGGCGTAAACCCAGGAGGCGGAGCTTGCAGTGAGCTGAGATCCGGCCACTGCACTCCAGCCGGGAGTCTCCAGTGAGACTCCATCTCAAAAAAAAAAAAAAAAAAAAAAAAAATCAGACAGGCATGGTGGCCCACACCTGTAGTCCTAGCAATACAGGAGGCCTAGAAGGATCTCTGGAGCCCATAAGTTCAATGCTACAGTGAGCCATGATCATGCTATTGAATTATGTCCTGGGTAACTGAGAGAACCCCTGTCTCTGGAAAAAGAGAGACAGAAAAAGATTCTCCCAAGGGCCCTTCACTAGTCAAGACATTAGTCAGTCATAGAAAAGACTCTTAAACTTGTTAGGGTTTTCCAAGGTGGTGATCAAAGCTGTGCTGGTTTGACAACCAGCAACAAACTTCTGTAGTTTTCCCATTGCTGCCTTGGTAAGGTGATACTACTGAGTGGATTCTGCTCACCTACTGGTTGCCAGAAGAGATGACCTTTGCTGGCTGAAATAAAGAAGCTGCCTTTGCATGAACCACATGACATACTGATTGCACCATAAACTAGACAAACAAAAGCCCATGTTTTTCCCCTACGTATTTATTATCTTGTAAAGAAAGTTTCTTTTCTCTTCCAAAGGAGAAATGTTGATTTTCTAAAACACTATCTGCACAAACAGGAGTCTGCAAATTCAAGTCAAGTTCTAATATTCAGAGAATTATAGGGCCAGGATTTTAGGGGAGATGGGACCGGCATAATTTCTTTCAGTGGGTAAGGAGATAGTTCATTTCAATGAATGCTTTGCAGGAGAACTCGTGGGTTCAGAATTAGAAGTCCTGGAATCAGGAGCTGAGTCGGTAGAAAAGGAAATTCAAATAGTTTTTCATATGCATAAGAATCAGAATAAGTACTTCACAGAAAAGCTGTTAGAATAAAATAATTTATGTTAAAAGATGTTAAAGCCATGGGACAGAATGTTATAAAGATCAATAATAGATCATTATCATCATTAGGAAGATATTTTGACATATTTTATGAATTTCTCCATACAGCAGAAAGTTTTTATTTTATTTATTTATTTTTTTTAGATGGAGTCTTGCTCTGTCGCCCAGGCTGGCATGCAGTGATGCGATCTCGGCTCACTGCAATCTCCGTCTTCTGGGTTGAGACGATTCTCCTACTTCAGCCTCCCAAGTAGCTGGGACTACAGGTGTGCAACACCACGCCTGGCTATTTTTTTGTATTTTTTAGTAAAGGTGGGGTTTCCCCATGTTGCCCAGGCTGCTCTTGAGCTCCTGAGCTCATGTGAATGTACCTGCCTCAGCCTCCCAAAGTGATTGGATTACAGACATGAGCCACTGTGCCCGGCTGAAAGTATTTTTTTTTTAATAGTTTGTAGTGTGTGTGTTTCCAAATTTTTGCTGAATTTTTTTCTGATATTGTCTAATTCAACATTTGTTCTACCTGCCATAATCCTTTTGAGTTTTGAGGGGCACGGATTCTGCCGTTTTAAACCTGTTATTTGTCAATCTAAGGAGGTGGCCTATAATGTGCACAGCTATACAGTTGAGACGATTCATTTATTCAACAAACATTTCTTGAGCCCCTGTCTGCCAGGTGTTAGCAATAGTCCTAACTTCTGCCTTCCAGTAATCAAAATAAACCAACAACACAAAAAATCATCAAAACAGTAAAAACAATCAAGCACCTATAAGTGCTTGCTTGGAGACAGCCCTCTGTGGAGGTGACATGAAGGCTTATGCCATCACTCCTCCAAAGTCCACATGCTCTCATCACACCGCAGGACCTCCATGAACAGGTGGCCTGAAGGAAAGCAGACTTTGATGACAAGGAGGCACCCATGTCAAAAGTAAAGGGAAAAGCACTTCCAGCAGAAGGAAGAGCTTGAGCAAAATCCCAGGATAGGAAAGAACTGACTGGTGGTCCAAGTGCAGAGAGACCAGCGTGACCAGGTCAGAGAAAGAAAGGAGAATGGCATAGATAGGCAAAGGCCAGAGGTGTTCCAGCCTTCCTGGTGATGGAAAAGAGTGTGGAGTTTGTGTCAAGTGCAATTGCAAATCCACAGTGAAATCTAAGTGAAAGCAGAAGTGAATTCCCCATAGAAATTTCCCTTAACTGGTAGCCGGGGATAAATAGCATATTCAAATATCGTTATAGCATGTGACAACAAGAAAACACCAGGTTAAAAGAGCAATGATGTGTGTACAGGCTTTGAAAACGGGGGTTGAACATGTTCCCCGGAAGCTGGGTCACACTATGACCACGTCCTAGAAGAAGTATGGGATTTGAATTCCTAGGAATCTCATGCTTTCTACTTTTGTCCCTGAAGGAGAGAGGATGGAATGAGTCTTTGTTAAGACTGTCTGTGTGTCAGGAATTTTATGCATATTGCACAATTTAATCCCAACTATAATCTCATGGAAAAAAAATGTTATTTTCTCCTTTTAATGAATGAGGAAATTTGAGACTCAGAGAAGACAGGTGTCAGGCTCAAGTTCATGTAGCTTATCTGAACTCAACTCTACATCACTCCTCCAAAGTCCACATGCTCTCTTCACAGCACAGGGCCTCTGTGGATGGGTAGGACAAGGAAAAGCAAACCCTTCTGCCAGGCCTGCTCAGCCAAAAACTAATAGTCTGAGTGTTTCACTGCTTGCGGGGGCCACTTCAGGAGGTCAGAATTACATGCCCTCAGAAACATAACAAGAAATCTGATTTCTCTCCAATCAGATACTGGTTTGTAGTTAATCAGTTATTATTATTATTATTATTATTATTATTATTATTATTATTATTCTGGGCACAGATGTTAACTTGGATATTTGACTTATTATATACTCAGTTGACAAAGAAAACCAGATTTTTCTTTCATTTCTCATAAGCATGGCTGCAAATGTTATGGAAAAGTTTTCTTATTAGAGAAAAAAATAGAATTGAGTTGCAGGTAACATTTTTCTAAAATCCTGTAAATGATCACTAGATTTTTGTTTCCTCTTTCCACAAATGACACATGCAAATGCTTTAAAATTAGAATGCATGTAGGTTTCCGAGGCGGCCCGCCTCGCTGTGGCTTTGCATTCCATGTATAAACCTCACTTTTGTGCTTGGTGGGAGAAGGCAATGTGCACCTATTTAAAATATACTCAGTGTCCTAAGAAGCTCTTTTATTACCCTTCATGTTACAAAGAAAAGGTGGAATTTCATTTAACTGAAACATCCTAATATGTGTATGTGTATGAACACACACATGCATATACACATACATATATACCTAAGTATATATGCATATTTATGTAATATACATATGAAATTTGATTTTGACTGACATGCAATTGGAGTATTTCATCTTATAATTATATTGTTCTCAGAGTTGATAGCATGAAGATCATATGAGGCTTTTGATTGTTTTAAGAAGTAGACTATACAGTTACTCTCTCCTATAGCTTTACAACTTTGTAGTTTCAAATGATCAGGCCTGAAAAATAATCCGGTCACTATGATGAGTGAAAATAGAAAGGAAATAGAAGTGATCTTGCTCTTCCTGTTTAAGAATAGCTTTTCTGAGGAAAGGAAGCTCATATATATCTCTTCAATGAAATTCTATTAATTGCATTTTTCTTCAGTAGGTAGAGACAGGAAATCATGGTCTATTGATCAGTACAATCTGCTTTCCTCTTTGCTTCTGGGGAATAAACTATGAATTAACCAGGGGATTATAATATTATACACGAAGTGTACTATGTTCAGATAAAAGTTAATAACAAAGCACTTCTGTGCAAAATTTAGATCAATTTGTTCTGTCGTATTGTAATATGGACAGAATTGCCTTTCTGCCAAATGAGGCACGATTCAGTGGTACTGAATAACACTCTAAGTTTAAAAATTATTTTGAAGATTTTTAATAAAAACTTGAGTTTTGATTGTTTTATCCTGTTTATAAAGAATGAAAAGGCAAACTCTTCCACAGAATACTGTACTTTTGTGCTCGTGAGAAGAATATAAAAATGTGGAGAAAGCACAGTCACTTAGACGTAAGAATGGGCTTCAGTGGAAAGGTTTCGTGTGTGTGTTTTGCCTTCTTCCTACTGTGTCATTCTGCCATGTCCCTATGCCAGTCTGAAAGCTGTAAGGTAGGGATGGTATTGACGGGAATCAATACCTGCCATATGTTTCATATAATTAGGAGCTGAGCAAATAAGATAGATATGTGCAAATGTTTTAAAGGGCAGGGTGAAGGAAGAGACTTGGAGTTAATAAAAATGTGAAGGAATATAGTTGACAAAAACTAGACTTTGTTTAAATAGCTACATACATTTACCAAGAAGATGCAAACCTAAAGAGACAAAGACATTTGGGAGAAGGATAGAAAGGATGTCAACTAATGTTTTGGATAATAAAAGGTGAATGGAGAATTGGAGCAAGTTGCAATCTCAGAAGTTGTAGACGAGGAGGCTGCAATGAAATTAGTCAGTGTGCACTACAGAGGCCCTGAGAGGCTCAGCCTTTGAAGGCAGCAAGGAAATTACTTTCTTTTCTCCACGGTCCAGCAGGGCATGAAAAGGTTAGTATGTACAGCTCTGAATAGTCACAAAGAAACGAACTCCAGAAACTGGCATTTGCGGGTCTTCTGATGAAAAAGCTTCCTCGGGGTAGGTGTGGTGATTCGTGCTTGTAATCCC
Organism: Piliocolobus tephrosceles; assembly: GCF_002776525.5. Lineage (NCBI taxonomy): Eukaryota > Metazoa > Chordata > Mammalia > Primates > Cercopithecidae > Piliocolobus > Piliocolobus tephrosceles. Next base: position 64,552,437 of record NC_045452.1, read on the forward strand.
AGCACTTGGGAGGCCAAGCAGGAGAATTTCTTGAGTCCAGGAGTTCGAGACCAGTCTGGGAAGACAGTGAGAACCCATCTCTATAAGAAATAGAAAATAAGCCAGATATTATGGTGCATGCCTGTAACCCGAGCTAGTTAGGAGGCTGAGTGAGAGGACTGCTTGAGCCTGGGAAGTTAAGGCTGCAGTGAGCCATGATTATGCCACTGCATTCTAGCCTGGGTGTCAGAGCAAGACCTTGTCTCAAAAAAATTAAAAATTTTAAAAAAAGAAAGAAAACGAAAAGCTTCCTTGCTACTTGATCACCTGACAAGCCCACCCATTTACATAGAACTTCCAGTAGAGGTTTTCATACCATGATCTTAGTAATGTATCTACAGAGCACAATCTCCAGACATTTGACAACAGCCTAAATATGAAAGACTGAAATCAAAGCAAACAGAAGAAGTCAGAATAAAACAAGAGAACGAAGGGAATAGAAGGAAAATTGTAAAAATGATAATTAATAACTTCAGAAAGATAATAGTATATATTCCAAGTATTTACTTGTTACTATCTAGTGTTTAGTATGTGCCAAGCACTTTTCCAACAACTCCATAATAGTGTATCTTTTCATTCTCATAGCCATATCTTTCAAGCATTACTATCATGTGCATTTTATGGAAAGGCTAAATAACTTGTCAAGGGCACCCAGTTAAATGACAGTGAGGATTTGAACCTGGGCAGTGTGGTTAGAGTCCACCCTCATAACCATTACATGCCACTGCCTTCCCAAAACTTAAGAACAGAATGTTATGAAAAGGGAAAAATCGGAAAGTATTTATACAAATTAAAAACCTAGCTAAAATAAAATATTTGTTGCATTTTTTACAGTAATTAGTAGAAAGAGTAATGGAATTTTATTGGAAAATTAAAGGTCAAATAAATGAAAAACAGAGAGCAATGTAATAAAATAAGAGTGTCAATCCAGTATGTTGAACATTGGACTAATCAGTTTCTAGAAGGAGAGAACAAAGAGAGATGCAGATCTTATCAAGGTAACATAGGCCTGAAGAGAAGTTTTTAAATAACCCATATCAACACACATAATATGATATTTTAGGATATACCAAAGATACAAAGAAAATACAGAGGAAAGAGGCAGAGAAAAAGAAAGAGGGAAACAGTCCATACACAACAAACCAGGAATCACAATGGCTTGTGCAGACTTCTCAACACTCTGAAAGCTAGAAGACAATTGGAGAAGCCTTCTAAATATTAAGAAAAAAAGTGATTTCCAGGCTAGAATTTGATTTCAAGCCAATATAGCATTCAAATATGAAGGGTCTAAAAGGATGTAAGTGCCTTTTTTCTGTTACGGAGATGTGTTTCTGCAAATGAGAGAGCAGACGAAAAGAAACATCATGTGAGACTTAGGCCAAGAGATAATTGGAAGTGATTAAGGAGAAATTCCATTCCATCCTCAATGGAGAACAACTAAACCACATTAGAACACATTAGAACAGAAAAAAACATCTAATGTGTTTGAGCATTTGAAATGACAAGTATGATGTTTGAAATTAAATATTTGAAACAAATCGCTTAAAATAACTGCCAGAGCATTTATTGGGGAAATATTAACAATATATAGAGAACCAATCATATAAAAAGAAAGACAGGAGAAATTCCAAAAATAGGCAACAAAAGGAACATAAAGCATTAAACACTATTTGACTCAGCCATGAATAATATTATTTACATCATGATAATGTAAATAATGAATAATGATTTAACAAAATAATTATAAAGGAGTCGGGAAATGAGAAGAGTACAAAATCTTCTTGGACAAAAACAGGAATCAGTAGATAATGCCTAATGCATAAATCAAGAAAATAATGGTCTATTATTTAGAAAAATAAACCTAACCAACTGGAAACTTTTGTTTTTTTTTTTAATATTGGAAGGATCAGCAAAAGAGTTGAAAGAGGAAGTCCAGGAATAGAGAAGGATGGGAGAGTGTGCTTGTGTTTTCTGACCTTTTTAGTGTAAGTATTTTTATATTTGCAAAACTTTAAATGACATTTAGAAATGTAGAAAGGAACAATATTGTAGAAATGTGAAGATGATAACCACAATTTGGATTTGATATTGAGGCAAGCAAAAACACAAAATTAAGAGCCAAAGATTGGGAGAATAATAAACACTCTTTAGAAACAGAAATTAGAGAGCTAAACCTCCAATTCAAGGAGAAAATGGAATGTGCTTATGGTAGTAACTTTACAGATAGATGCCCTAACAAAAACAGATGACTTAGTCCATTTGGGCTGCTATAATAAAATACTACAAACTTGGGGTAGCTTCCAAACAACAGAACTTCATTTCTCACAGTTTAGAGGCTGGAAGTCCATGATGAAGGCACCAGGAGATTTCTCTTCTGGTGAGGGCCTGTTTCCTGGGTCATAGATGGCACTTTCTCGCTATGTCTTCACATTGTGGAAAAATGGGAGTGAAGGATGTCTCTACAGCCTCTTTTATGAAGGCACTAATGCAATCCATAAAGGTTCTGTCCCCATGACCTAATTCTCCCAAAAGCCCTACCTACTATTACCTTCCACCTTGAGGGTGAGAATTCCAACATATGAATTTTGGGACCACACGAACATTCAGGCCATAGCACCAAGGAACTTCATAGAAAGGAATTTCATAAAGTGTGCATAAGTCTCATTTGTGCTTTTACTCTGATTACCTACACCCATTTTTGTAAGCATAAAATTAGAGACAATGATTACTATCAAGGGTAGAATTGAGGGCCCGTAAGTGTCACAGCGAGGTAGCTTGGGTTGGAGAGGGGTCTGAAATGCAGACTTGTCCCCATGATACTGAATCTTAATTATAGGAAAGCGTTCTGGATTGGTTGCAGATTTACTGGTTTCAAATTTTTTTACACATGTAATGATTGAACCAATTCTCTTTTCAACCAGCAGCCAGCAACTCAACATTACCCTCCCCCTAGCTCTTAGCATTCCTGACCCCAACAGCCAAATTAATCATTCCCATTTTATGCCAGGTATTTAGGTATGCCAAGACCTACTTATGACATAGAGTGATGGTTATGAGCTGAGGCTTTGGATTGAATCCTGATTCCACCACTTCCTAGCTGTGCAAACTAGACATGCTACCAAACCCCACCAGGAAGTTGAGGATGATAATATTAGTACCAGCTCATGAAGATTTTTGTGAAGATTATATTGAAAATATTTATAAAGCATACAGCATAATTTCTTTTATGTAATAAACACTCAAAATGACAGTCATTATTATTAATGTTATTAACTTGGAGAAGTATCACTTCATGAATATTATAACTTTTAATCATAAATGGATTAAATTTTATCATTATTTGTTATGTCAACCACTTTATGGTCCTTATATGACTTTAAAACCACTTAGAAAGGAAATCTTATAATTTATTGAAGTAATCTGAATAATTTGCATTTATTTTGAATCTTAAACTTTATCAGCCTCCCTAATTTTTCCAATCACTTTGAACTGATACTACTCATTCTTGGTGCTCGGTCTTCTCTTACATTCAAACATCTTGTAAGGCATAGATGTAATTTATGAAGTTCTTTGTCTCTTCAAGGCAGTTTTATCCTATATGATTCTTTAGGTTTACCATTCATCTTAGATCATTGGTCCTTTTTATTTAACCCAATTATCTGTTTCTTCTATAACCGAGATAACAAGATAATGTGCTACATTATCTCTTTGGAAATTTAAAATAAGCAGTAATTTTGCCAGGCCAGGCTCTCTAAGAGGCTTCCGAAGATATCCAGAGTCTGACTAGCAACTCTAACCTCTCAGAAAGATAGTATTTTGAGCACATCAAGGGTAGATCCTTTTCTGGGAATACTTTCTAATGAACCACAATGGCAGTATTTAAATTTATAATGAGAAATGGCAATCACAGATTCCAGGTACTTGATGTCCATATGAATACTGCCTTTGTCTCCTGTAGACATATCTACCCAAGGAGTTAAATCATCATTTATTCATAGAGCTTAAAATAAAAACAAAGGGAAGTAGTTAAACACATTTCTTGTTTACTGAAATCCAGCTAAAAATGGCATGAGGTGTTCATCTCCATGCAATAGATTATCTTGTCTGGAGAAATAAGATACTCAATGTTGACTAAGCTCTCTTTTTCTTTAACTCACCAACTTGAATGGATACTTCCAGTACTTGTCTGTGTTACTGTCCTTTTTCTGTTTGAGATAAAATTAATTCAGATTCTCCCCAAACTCACTAATTATTTAGAAGTTATTTGGGTATCACCTCATCGTTGTTAGTTGACTTTTTCGGAACTCTGCGATGAAACTCAGGCAAGGTCTTATAAGGAGAAATTAACAGGTGAAATATTAATTTCTCGTGTAGACTTGAGGCCAGTTTTTAGAAGAAATTAGTCTTTGTGATAGATATGCTTGATTTCACATCTTATTGGAAACAGCAAACCTCAGCGGCTCCCATCTTCTTGCCACTTCCTGTTAACAGAATCAGAATTTTATCTTCCCCTAATCTCCCCAAAACATGAGCTTGTCACTTACTGGAGCAGGTCACCAGGAGAAGCAGAAAAGTGACTATACAGCTTTTCAATTAGTAGCACATTAGAAGGGATTTCAAGAGCTGGGTAGGGGCTGGGTCCCTTAGAGAAAGGAATTAGTAAACAGGAACTCCAGAGAGAGAATGAGTAAATAACTTCAGAGAGTTAGGAAATATAGGAGATTCACAAGGAAGCAACTGTCCCCCCACTTCCTTCACCCCTCCCATAGGCCAGGGGGAATATCCATTCCATCATTTCTCTTAAATTCCCAAATCCAAACAAGGAGGTGTTGAGATGTTTAATCCACTTATGGTAAGAATAAGCTAGATAACTAGAGGAGGGTACAACACCAAGACCCCTCTATATAGCTTGGCACCATCATCTGAATTATTAAATACAGAATTGCACAGAACAGCATCAGATGCCAGTGTGTACTTATTTCAGGAAACCCTTAGAAAGAAACAGTTTTTTTTAGTATGTTATAGGATCTCCACTTCCATGAAGCCACAAACAGGTAGGAACACAATATCCCCACTCAACTTCTTTGAATACAATTCTCTTCCCTGTACTGTAGAAAGAAGCCTGCTCTGAGGGGGCCCAAAAGAAGAGAGGACTTATCAAGGTTAAATTACTTTTATAAATGACTCCTTCTCTTAATCATAGTTGATTAAATTCTGCAGGTTTGAATGGAATACAGTTCTTTTTTTCTATAAAATGATTATTCTTATGTTAAATGTTAATTTCAGAGTTGGGCTCTGTGATGACAACCTTATTTTGCTTGTTTTCAAATTCTTGAAATTTGTCTCTCTGTTGTCCTCCTGTAACAAAGCACTTGAGGTATAGTCAGGAGGAATTTCAGTTAGAGTTAATAAAATATCCCTTGGTCATGGTTGTCCCAGCAATACATGGAGGCATACATAAGATTGTGCCCAACCAACTCTACAGGTTAGAGAAGTTTTAACTGTTAGAGTAATGCAGATAATCTAGTTTCATTCTAAAAGACTTGATTTTAAAACCCTTCATCCATTGAACAAGTGTACATGTCCTAAAAAAAAAAAAACATGTAGAGTAGGATTAATCCAAACTACGAATTGTATTCTTCAATCTGATGGTGGAAGGCAGAGAGATGTAGATGGAGATCCTCAATGTCTGAGAATCGAGGACATCACTTTGAATGTCCCATGATCTCTAGTTTCCCTCTACCTATGCTTCGAATTTTATGATTTGTGTTTTAGCAATACACTAAATAAAATATTTGTTGGATTGCTGAAACAATCCTTTTATGGCTCACCTTACTTCCTGAAAAATACACCTCAATCTTCGTCATTCAACTGCAATTTCTTTAAAATTTTTACTCATGATTCGTGACACAGAGATTGTACACAGAGTTCCATTCTGTCCGGGATGTGAGACCGTTAAGGTATTGTAAAGCACCAAGACTGTGCTTTTGCAATTTTCCTATTTCAGAATACATGTTAAGCAACAGGTTTCCCAGTGGTTTAAACATGGTCAGGAGTTAGGTGTGCTCAGTACTGACTCTTCTTCATTCTTGTTCTGTCCATCTGTGACTTTTGAGCTTGCTGGATCACTGTGTCACTCACTAACTATCTTGGTGTCACCAAATTCCATAAAATAGTAGATAATTGATAAAAACATTTACCGCCTTGTCACTTGATCTTTTTGGGGATCAAGAAGTTTCACATAGGTAATGAATGGGACCTCAAATGTCAAATCTGTCTTTTAACCCCCAGAAAACATTTTTCTTGAGTGAAAGAACGATTGGAAAATTCCTTTTCCACCTGTACTTGAAGGAAAATACTTATTTTGTTTACATTTTAAATATTTCTTGTAATGTTAAAGATGGTGAAGTGCCTAGAGATCCATAAATGGATATTATATATATATATATATATTTTTTTTTTTTTTTTTTTTTTTTGCTGGAGTATAACACTTTTAAAAACCGCATCTAGTCCAGACATGGGTCTCATAAATGTGAGTGTTCTCTATTCTTTAGCATTGTATTATAGAAACACTGGAGAAATAAAACCTACAGCAAGCACCGCCCCAAACTGTTTGAAACATCATGCCTTTTTAGAGTTCACATTTTTTGACACAAAAGATTACTGAAATGATGAATCATCTAATAAGTATGTCCTTTATTGATATTTCATTTTATTATCAACAAAACTCTACCATGTAGTAAGTACAAGCATTATCATTGCCATTTTGTTATTGATTCAATTCCATAATTGAATTTTTATTCATAGATGAAGAAAAGGGGGTGTTGAGGGTGCAACAGGTTCACTTAAAAAATGTATTTTTTATGACTTTCAATTTCTTAAGAGATGAAACAAAAGATCTGCCTAGCCTACTTTCTTAACCCAAGCCCAAACTGAAAGTCTAAGAGATGTATTTCTAGGGAATTACCCAACCTCAGCATTCTCAGGTTTTCCAGTGTTCTCGCTCTGTGTCAGAATTTGAAAACACTAGCTCAATACTTCTCAAAATTAAAAGTCTGCTTTTATTATCTGGTAATAAAATAATAGGCATATTAACCATAATCTTGAAAACTATATTCTTTCAATTCTGTTATAGAACAAAAACATTGTTTTTAGCTAGTCAAGAGGTTTGAAATATTGTCAGATAGCACATAATAGACAATCAGTTTAATATTTATTAAATGAATTAGCAAAATTTGAGTTTCATTTGTTAAATGAATGAGTAAAATTTGGTCCTCAGGGAGTAGGGCTTAGAAGTGTGAGGGAAGTCTGAGAAACAAAGTCAGTTGATTTGCCATGTGGAAAAGCTGCTGATTAAGAATATGGCACTACTGCTTTTCAATTCAGAGGATTTATAAACAGAAATCTAGGTTTATTTTCTTAATCTGGGTTGCTCAAATAGAACCAGAGTTTCATATATTTTGCAAGTCTCCCCTTGGTAAATCCCCAGTTAACAATAAAGCTTGAACTTCTTCCTTTTACTTCTGAGCATTTTGCTTTTTTCATTATAATAAACAGTTTAAAACCATGAAGAAACTCTTAGTAAGTCATATTAGCTCTACTAGGCCTATTCAATAGAGGCTCTGGGCGTTTCATTTGAAGAAACCATTGATACATTGACTCATTACCAGGACAGCAATTATCAGTATATGGCATCATTTGTAGCACAAAGACATATGGTTAATTGGGGGTTCTGTTTAATTGATCTCTTTGTTAACCAGGACTTTACAACATCTTAATACATTAGAAAAGTAACATATGCATAAACATTTACTTTTAGTGTCAGGTTCCCATTTATATTTAGAATGGGTCTAATCCATATTTTAAAATATATGCATACATGCTTCAAGTAGGATTAATATTGTTTAAGGTCTAACTTATTTTGTCTTCTAACAGTTTTTATTTATTTCATCTTCTAACAGTGTTTATTTAGAAATATATCATGCCTGTAATCCCAGCACTTTGGGAGGCTAAGGTGGGTGGATCACGAGGTCAGGAGATCCATCTTGGCTAACATGGTGAAACCCCATCTCTACTAAAAATACAAAAAATTAGCCAGGCATGGTGGCAGGCACCTGTAATTTCAGCTACTCAGGAGGCTGAGGCAGGAGAAGGTTGCAGCAAGCTGAGATCATGCCCCTTCACTCCAGCCTGGGTGACAGAGCGAGACTCTGTATAGAAAGAAAGAAAGAGAGAGAGAAAGAAAGAAAGAAAAAATATATATATACATATAAACTTGACTGCCTTGAGTATTCTTTTATTTTTTTTTAATAATAGAAAGCCAAAATCTCAAGTTTTATTTCAGTTATTGTCTCTGATTTTTCTTTTTTCTACCCATGGAATACATTGTAGATTTTTGCTTTTATATAATGAGTTTTGTTTTGAAATCCTTACGGCTCTTGTAACTGCAGGCATGTCTAAGTATGAGATTTGGAACATACCTCATAGAATATAGCAAGACAATAAAGAGTTACCAAAGAATTACCCTAAGAAAAAAAAAAATTACCCATGTAAATGTTGAAGTCATATCCTGACCGAAGGAGGAAGTGGCAGGTCCCTGGGCTCCACCTTATCTGATGCTGTACATTAGACAGCACAGTGCTGACTGTTTTCAGTTGTTTCTGTAACAGCAGAAAGTGCACTCACTAGGAGTAGTCAGAATTCAACATGCTCAAGAGAAAGCCATCCAATGTTTCAGAGAAGGAGAAACATCAAAAACCAAAGGTAAGGAAATTTCATACATGTTAAATAAAATCAAACTATTTAATAGAAAATAAACACATAGGTGTGTTTGAACACATACAATGTTCTCATCTGTCAATCATAAGTCAAGCATAGGGTTTAATGCCTCATGGCAAATATGGAAAAATTAAATTGCAAAGTTGGATTTTAAATCACACCTAGCAATTATTGTCTCTGTAATTTTGTCTTATAGTGCATATTGGAACATTTACATCTGTAAGTGAAGTTTGAGTTCAGCTCAACTTCAAAAAAATCAATTTAGTGGTCTCTGAGTGTTTGTTATCATAAAGTCTTCTTGCACGTTTTTAATGACTATGAGATTGTCAATGTCTATTAAACAGTCTACTGAATGAATTTTATCTCTTAAGAGATTAGCTCTTCAAAATAGAGTTATGAGAAGGTTGTAAAATGGAAATGTTATGGTTAAATATAAGACTTTTCTCATTTTTGAATGTTAAATTATGATAGTTTGTTGTAGAGATGTATATTTGCTATTCTCTTGAACTAATGTTATTACTACACAAAAAATTGGGCTGTGTTTCAAGAAGCATCAAAACACCATATACTAGTAGACTTGATAAATTGGTAATATTAATATGTAGAATGTTGCTCTGTTCTTTGTCTTGGCAATAAGCGCTACTTTTAAAAAAATATGACATGGGATAAAGTTTAGACTCTATTGTAGAACTCTAGATTTATTAATAACATAAAACAACTATTTACAAAGTACCAATGTCAGAAAATTTCTCCAATATGTGTACATTTCTTTTCTTAGGTAAATAAATTTTTTAATCTCTCTCTGAGATTAACAATAGCTGAGTCCAGATTTTTTTGAAGGATTCATTTATTGTCTATCAGTCTTTATATGTTAGGCACCCACTTTCAGAGAAAGAGGTTGGTTTCTTTCATTTGTTATGACCTTTTGAATTGATAAGATATAGAACAATGGTCAATATTTTGAAACTCTTTGGAAGTTGTCATCCAAGTTTTTCTGAAGGAAACAAAAATAAATGATTTCCTATCTTTGGAAAGGTAGAATAAATGATTTTTAATATTAATTCTTTCTGACCCCTATACATAATAATGGATAGACAAGCATCTTTAGTTTAAAATATAGCTAGATAACGTATCATGATTTTTTTCCCTAATGTAAGAAAAATCCAAAGTAACATTTTCCAAATAATACAAAAAAGTTTTTAAAAGCATGACTTGTGCTTCTATTTAAGATTAATTTTATATGATATTTACTTGATTAAGTGCAACAAATAGTTGACAATTGTAGGTTTAGGGAAGATCATAAAAGTTAATATGGAGAATGATATACCTCAAAATATTTAAAATCTAAAGATGGAGTATTTAATAAAGCCTGTATTTTATAGTGAGTTAGAGTCATATTTATGACATTAAACTATTTTCAAAATGATACTTTACTCCATCATTATTTGCCTTAAGAATAGCAACTATTGTAATATGCTTGGAATATTGTTAATCTTGACTTCCTTATTCATAAAATAAAAATATATTTGAAAATATATACATCTTTGAACAAAACATATCACAGAAAATGGTAAAATTGGAAACGCTAAGTTTTGTTGTGAATGAATTCTTATTTTCATTAGACAGATGGTTTCATTCTGTATGAATTTAAAGAGATGTGAGAATAAAGGTACAGGTATGTTTTTCATACATTCAACTGGATTCTTTCCTTTTAACATGGAAGTGATATTTTTCCATTTGTAATTATGTCTTAAAATAACTCTTCTTTCCTCTTAACTCACATTTATTTTGGTGGGTAATTTTCTTTGCATATTATATGAATAAAGAGCAGTATCCGGCCAGGTGCATGGGCTCACACCTGTAATTCCAGTACTTTGCAGGGCTTAGGCAGGTGAATCACTTGAGTTCAGGAGTTCTAGTCCAGTCTGGACAACGTGGCAAAACCCTATCTCTACAAAAAATGCAAAATTTAGCTGGGCATGGTGTCAAGTGCACATAGTACCAGCTATTCAGGAGGCTGAGGCAGGAAGATTGCTTGAGCCCAGGAGATTGAGAGCTACAGTGAGCCGTGTTCGGGCCACTGCACTACAGCCTGGGCAACAGAGCAAGACCCTTTCTCAAAAAAAAAAAAAAAATTGGCAGAGGTGGATGCTACGATAATCCCTACAAACGAAAGGCTCATAGAAGAAGGAGTGCAAATCCTTTCATTTACTGAAAAGAAATTGTGTCTAGAAAGGGTCTATGTCTAGAAACAGAACCATCAAGAAATTGGTCTGAAATATAGGGAATCACTGTCTTCACTACACACCAGATGTTAGTTTACATTTCCTAACCCAGAAACATAAACTCTTCATACTATACTCTCAGAATTTCTGAAAGGGATTCTCTTGTTTTTGTGTGGTTTTTTTTTAAATCATAAATGCTATAGTAGGGTAAAAAGTGACAATATTAAAAATGAAGAAAATATTTAATCATTTAGCTTTTGTTAACTGTCATTGGTTCTATTTCAAGTGATCTATTGGCCAATTCAAATGCAATGCATATTATACATAATGTTACCTCAAATAAAAATGAGGAAACTTTTCAATTGATAATTAATGGACAAAGATTTTGTTATTAGTATTTTCAAATAGGTCTTACAGCTATGAGAAGGTTCAGAACATTCATGTATATAACAACATGTAGCAATAGATTTTGAGTCCTATATCAAAAATAATTTATTATTTTCTTATATTCCTAAAACTTATAATAAACATGTTCATGAATTTAAAAAGAGTAAATCTGAATACATGTTAACCACAGTTTTACCATGTGCCTGTTATAGATATTCTATAACAGAAACTGGTAAATTCTTGCAGAATTATTACAAAAGAAACCCATTGCATGTACTGGAATCTCAATAACTTCTAAGGGTTTTAATGTATATCTCAGAACTCTCTACTGTATATAGATAAATTCCAAATTAAAAAAGAAATAGGAGGAATAATAGTTAAGTATTCTACACTTATACTAGTTAAAAATAGGCTTGGTTAACATACATGCAAGTTACTGTTATCTTTCTTCTTGAATTTTGTTTTTACCTTGGAAACAGGGTCGTGCTCTGTCACCCAGGCTGGAGTTGCTGTGGTCCAATCATGGCTAACTGCAGCCTCAAACTCCTGGGTGGGCTCAAACTCCCTCCCGTCTCAGCCTCCTGAGTAGCTGGGACCACAGGCGCCATGCCACTAGCCCAGCTGACTTTCTAATTTTTTGTAGAGGTGAGGTCTTGTTATGTTGCTCAGGCTAGTCTCAAACTCCTGTGTTCAAGTGATCTTCCCACCTCAGCCCACCTCAGCCTTCCAAAGTGCTGGGATTACAGGCAAGAGCAACCACAACTGGCTGTTTTACCCTCTTACTGCTAGTGCCCACTACTGATAGTGATTTTACAAACTTCTAAGCATATACAGTATTCAGATTTGATGAAATGTTATTGCATTACGCTCTACAAATGCTTAAATTATAGAACATAATTTTCCTTATCTGTTTTTATAGATATTATAGAAAACTAAAATATTTTATTTTTCTATATTCATCGTTGGTTTATTTTCACGTCAGTTGCTGTGCTTACAGGTTTTTGTACACTAATTTATTTAATATTTGTAACAACTGTGAGAGAATGACTCTTATTTAGCCTCATATGTAAAGAGCCTAAGGCATAAGGAAGCTTAATTACCTTGAAGAAGACACAGAGGTAGATGAAAAATGAAACTGATGTGAAATATGTTAGTTTCTGATACTTCCGCTCTTAATATACTGCCATTATAAGCAACAGGACTGTAGATATTACTTCTGTTTCCACCTGAATTGCCAGCTAAAGTTTATGGAGATCAGGGAGCCCATGTCTGTAAGAGCATCTGCAAGTTTAGAAATCCTCATTCCTGTCTCTGACTACGCAGGAAGTTATCAGAGAAATCCCTCTAGGTGTCCGGGACATACACATGTCAACACCTACGATTGTAAAAACTTTCCTTCCTTCCTTCCCTCCCTCTCTTCCTTCCTTCCTTCCTTCCTCTCTCTCTCTCTTTCTTTCCCTTTCTTTCCTTCCTTCCTTCCTTCTCTTTCTCTTTCTTTCTTTCTTTCTTTCTTTCTTTCTTTCTTTCTTTCTTTCTTTCTTTCTTTCTTTCTTTCTTTCTTTCTTTCTTTCTTTCTTTCTTCTTTCTTTCTTTCTTTCTTTCCTTTCTTCCTTTCTCTCTCTCCTTCTTTCCTTCCTTCCTTCCTTTCTTCCTTTCTTTTTTTCCCCTCCCCTCCCCTCCCCTTCGCTTCCTTTCCCTCTTTCTTTTTTTTTCTTTTTTTTTTTTTTTTGAGACAGAGTCTCGCTCTGTCGCCCGGGCTGGAGTGCAGTGGCCGGTCTCAGCTCACTGCAAGCTCCGCCTCCCAGGTTTACGCCATTCTCCTGCCTCAGCCTCCCGAGTAGCTGGGACTACAGGCGCCCGCCACCTCGCCCGGCTAGTTTTTTTATATTTTTTAGTAGAGACGGGGTTTCACAGTGTTAGCCAGGATGGTCTCGATCTCCTGACCTCGTGATCCGCCCGTCTCGGCCTCCCAAAGTGCTGGGATTACAGGCTTGAGCCACCGCGCCGGCCCCTTTCCCTCTTTCTTCAGGTTCTCCCTCTGCTACCCAGGCTGAAGTGCAGGCACAATCACCACTCACTGTAGTGTCAGCCTGCCTGGGCTCATGTGACTCTCCTGCCTCAGCCTCCCAAGTAGCTGGGATCACAGTCCTGCACCACCACACTCAGCTAATCTTTACATTCTTTGTAGACATGGGGGTTTCGCTAGGTTGTCCAGGCCAACAACTTTCTTAATCTTCAAATATTTTTAAAAATGACCTAATATTGAAGTAAGCACCACACATCTTCCCTCTGCAGCTAGCATAATACTTTCAATGTAGTAGACTCTCAGTAAATATTTGTAAAGTGAAAGAAGTTTCTTCAGTCTACTCTAGAGGTATCTAATCTTTTGGCTTTCCTGGGCCACACTGGAAGAAGAAGAATTTTCTTGGGCCACATATAAAATACACTAACACTAAGGATAACTTATGAACTAAAAAAAAAAAAAAAAAGAAAGAAAAGCAAAAACAAAAACAAAAAAAATCACAAAAAAGTCTTGCAATGTTTTAAGAAAGTTTATGAATTAGTGTTCGGCCACATCCAAAGCCATCATGGGGCTACAGGGTAATACACCCTTGGTCTACTACATACAGCTTGGTTCAAGTATGGATACTCACCCGAGCTATGTACTTTTCTTTTCTTTTTTTTTTTTAACAGGATTTTGTTTGTTTTTTCTTTCTTTCTTTTTTTATTTTAAGTTCTAGGGTACATGTGCAGGTTTGTTACATATGTATACATGTGCCATGTTGGTGCGCTGCACCCATTAACTCCTCATTAACATTAGGTATTCCTCTTAATGCTATCCCTCCCCCTTCCCCCCTCCTCCCACCCCACAACAGGCCCTGGTGTGTGATGTTCCCCGCCCTGCGTCCAAGTGTTCTCATTGTTCAATTCCCACCTATGAGTGAGATCATGTGGTGTTTGGTTTTCTGTCCTTGAGACAGTTTGCTCAGAATGATGGTTTCCAGCTGCATCCATGTCCCTACAAAGGACATGAACTCATCCTTTTTTATGACTGCATAGTATTCCATGGTGTATATGTGCCACATTTTCTTAATCCAGTCTATCACTGATGGACATTTGGGTTGGTTCCAAGTCTTTCCTATTGTGAATAGTGCCACAATAAACATACGTGTGCATGTGTCTTTATAGTAGCGTGATTTATAATCCTTTGGTCATATACCCAGTAATGGGATGGCTGGATCAAATGGTATTTCTAGTTCTAGATCCTTGAGGAATCGCCACACTGTCTTCCACAATGGTTTAACTAGTTTACAGTCCCACCAACAGTGTAAAAGCAGTCCTATTTCTCCACACCCTCTTCTTCAGCACCTGTTGCTTCCTGACTTTTTAATGATCGCCATTCTAACTGGTGTGAGATAGTATCTCACTGCGGTTTTGATTTGCATTTCTCTGATGGCCAGTGATGATGGGCATGTTTCCACGTGCCTGTTGGCTGCATAAATGTCTTCTTTTGAGAAATGTCTGTTCATATCCTTTGCCCACTTGTTGATGGGGTTGTTTACTTTTTTTCTTCTAAATTTGTTTAAGTTCTTTGGAGATTCTGGATATTAGCCCTTTGTCAGATGGGTAGATTGCAAAAATTTTCTCCCATTCTGTAGATTGCCTGTTCACTCTGGTGGTAGTTTCTTTTGCTGTGCAGAATCTCTTTAGTTTAATTAGATCCCATTTGTCAATTTTGACTTTTGTGCTATTACTTTTGTTGTTTCAGTCATGAAGCCTATGCCTATGTCCTGAATGGTATTGCCTAGGTTTTCTTCTAGGGTTTTTATGGTTTTATGTCTAACATTTAAGTCTTTAATCCATCTTGAATTAATTTTTGCATAAGGTGTAAGGAAGGGATGCAGTTTCAGCTTTCTACATATAGCTAGCCAGTTTTCCTAGCACCGTTTATTAAATAGGGAATCCTTTCCCCGTTGCTTGTTTTTGTCAGGTTTGTCAAAGATAAGATGGTTGTAGATGGGTGGTGTTGTTTCTGAGGTCTCCATTCTGTTCCATTTGTCTACATCTCTGTTTTGGTACCAGTACCATGCTGTTTTGGTTACTGTAGCCTTGTAGTATAGTTTGAAATCAGGTAGTGTGATGTCTCCAGCTTTGTTCTTTTGGCTTAGTATGTGGGCTTTTCGTGGTTCTACATGAACTTTAAAGTAGTTTTTTCTAATTTTGTGAAGAAAGTCATTGGTAGCTTGATGGGGATGGCATTGAATCTGTAAATTACCTTGGGCAGTATGGCCATTTTCACGATATTGATTCTTCCTATCCATGAGCATGGGATGTTCTTCCATTTGTTTGTGTCCTCTTCTTTCGCTGAGCAGTGGTTTGTAGTCCTCCTTGAAGAGGACCTTCACGTCCCTTGTCAGTTGGATTCCTAGGTATTTTATTCCCTTTGAAGCAATTGTGAATGGGAGTTCACTCATGACTTGGCTGTCGTCTGTTATTGGTATATAGGAATGCTTGTGATTTTTGCATATTGATTTTGTATCCTGAACGTTTTCTGAAGTTGCTTATCAGCTTAAGGAGATTTGGGGCTGAGACAATGGGGTTTTCTAAATATACAATCATGTCATCTGCAAACATGGACAATTTGACTTCCTCTTTTCCTAATTGAATACCTTTATTTCTTGCTCCTGCCTGATTGCCCTGACTAGAACTTCCAAAACCATATTGAATAGGAGTGGTGAGTGAGGGCATCCCTGTCTTTTTGTTTCTTTGTAGCAAATCTGTTAATATGTGTGTAAAAATGTTTGTGTATACGTACAACTCTAACTCATTTTAAACTTTATGTTAAGAACTCTAAAATACTCATGTTATTAAAGAATCCCATTGTTATCTAAGGGTAGACCTTGGTCCAGGTTAAAGAATATGGTAGAAACTTTGAAAATGGAAAGACATGGATCTCACAAACATTTTGGCCTTTACTTGGCATGGATTAATGATCTGTGTTAACAAATTTTAGCTGGTTTTTCTTTGAGTAAAGGAGATTCAAGTACCATTGTTATTTTTGAGGGAAACGTTAAAATAATGACAGTTCTGGAAACAGCCTTTTTTAAACCATTCTTTTTAATCTAAAGTGCATACTAAATGAGACACCATTAGTGTCACAGATGCTAATTTTCACTAGCAATGACTGAAGTGGCATTCTTTCCCATTTGCATTTGATCCTAGCAATGATGAGAGGTGATGAGTTGATTATGAGCTGTTTTCACTGCACTGCCTGCTGTGCAAATTTATGCTCCTAGACAAGGATGACACATAGTTGTGCTATTAAAGAGCTTTCTTCACTGTTTTTTTAGTATCAAGACTCCTAAGATACATTTTTAACTCTTATCTAACCAGGTACGAGAAAGAGAAGCAGTATTTATATGCACTGCTGCTTACTTGCTGCCAGGCACTTGTCCAAGATGCTCATGTTCATTATTATATTTAATATTCTCAAAACCCCATGAGATAGACATTATTTTTATCTCCAATTTACAAAGAAGAAAAAAGCCCTGTAGATGCAAAATATTTTCCCCAAGTTAAAAGATTTGGGATTTATGGCACAACTTTCTGCTTCTAACCCTGTGTGTCTCCCCTCCTACTCTCCATTACTTCTTCATCTGGGGTACAATTTTTGTTGAATGTTTGCCTTTACAAACAGAGTTTTCTGGAATAAAATATGTGATATAAAATGCAGGTAATATGTTAGATTTACTCTTTTCCCCTTTAAAAAATGGTGGCTATAAATAAATATTTATTTTAACTTCTACTTATTACCTCCGTCTCCTCCAAAAACAAAACAAAACAAAAAAACCAGATCTCTCAAAAGGTTGTCTTCATTTTTGTGTTTATGTAGCATTTAAAAAAATATTTTTTATAAACTATAATGCAAAGATAAAACCAAATAAGACAAGTCAGGAGAAAATGGAGTCTAGAACATGTTAAAACGTATCTCAAGGTTCATCAAGGCTGACTTGAATCTAAGGACTTGATACTCATTATGGTCCTACAGAGCAACAGCCTGGCATTCCAGGAGCTTGTTAGTAATGTGCATTTTCCAGTCTGCCCCAGGCCTATGAAATTAAAACATACATTTTAACAAGATACTTAGCAGTTCTGTGAGCACTTCAAAATTTGGAAATGAGGCTCTAAGTCGATGGTTTTTGGAGCCTAGGCTGAACATTTGAATCACTGAAGAGCTTTAAAAAAAATACTGATTATTGGGTTCCATCCCCAAATATTCTTATTTACCTAACATAAAATGTGACTGGGCATCAAGAATTTTTAAAGTTTTCCAACCTGGCAGCACTTTTTTCTGCTTTACAAAAGACTTAAAAGTTAATTCACTAATCCATGCATTCATTCATTAATTTATCCTTCAGTGCCACAAATGTCTATTAAATG
Source organism: Piliocolobus tephrosceles (assembly GCF_002776525.5). NCBI lineage: Eukaryota > Metazoa > Chordata > Mammalia > Primates > Cercopithecidae > Piliocolobus > Piliocolobus tephrosceles. Next base: position 64,570,307 of record NC_045452.1, read on the forward strand.
CTTATTATGGACAATACACTGGAGATACCAAGGTGAAGAAAACAAAGATCTCTGCTTTAATAGGACTTATATTTACTGGGGATGACAGGCAATAAATAGGATAAAGAAGTTAAATATACAGTATGCTAGATAATCATAGGTGTCAAGAAGAAAAAAAAAATTAACAGAAAAGGAAGATTTGAAATATGAAGAACTAGAGAAGCCTTGGTGAGAATGGGGCATTGGAGACAGGACTGGAAGAAAGTGAAGGAGCTGGTCTTGGGATTGGTGAAGGAAACTACTCTGGGCAGAGGGAAGAGCAAGTGCAAAGGTCTTGAAATGGGACTGTCTCTGGTGTGTTTGAGAAGCAGTGGAGCAGTGTACACGGGGCGGGGAGAGCAGCCACTGAGAGCTGGATCACAGAGAGCGTTCTAGGCCATTAAAAGAATTTTAGCTAGTATTGAATGATTTTTGAGAAGTGACAGAATCTGGCCTACGGTTTAGTTGGTTTATTTCGGCTTTGTGTTTCAAATATACTGAAGGGAGCGAGACCAGTTAAGAGACTATTGCAGAAACCAGGCAAGGGATAACTGTGGTTCAGACAAAAGAATGGCCCAGCTGACTTGGATGGTGAGAAGACTCTAAATTTGGGATATATTTGTACTTATCGTATCCATTTGGATATTTATAGGAAACTTACCACATGCAGTCTAAAAACAGCAAACAGAAAGTTTCCACTGTCCTGTCCCATTCTTGCTTCCAGTCGGTGCTTGCCTTCCAAGGAGAAATGGCCTCATTCCATTGTTTACAGCCACCAGAAATTCACCCCAAAATTGATGTCTCACCTTCCAAAGGTTTCTTCTTCTTTCTTAAACATATAATTTTCCATTGGGTTTTAATTTGTAGTGGACCTTTTAAATAATTTTTAGCCTTCACCACTTCTCTCCAAACAAAGCACTAGTTCATTTTAGCGCTTCCATTTTATAGAATATGAATCTGTAATCAAGTTTTATCCCAAGCAGGTAGCAAAAGGTTTGGGGCCAAATATATTAGCTATACTTGAAAAGTGTTCAAATAATATTGAGAAAGATCAGGAGATGAATAGCTAGAGAAATGACAGAAGCGTAGCCTCCCCTTTGTTTGGAAACTTGGACATTGTATTTTTTAAGAAGCATTATAAAGTCACTATCTTGACTACCAAGATGCTGAATTTGTTAAAAATCAATTTAGTCAGACTTATCTCTTTAGTCTTTCTTTGCCTTGCTTTGGAGATAAATGGTTTCAAAATCCCTGAAAACTGAGGTTTTTTTTGGTTTGTGTGTTTGTTTACAATAATGGAATCAAGTCCATGCTTTGCATATCTGTTTCCAAATTTGGCCTTACCAAACTGATCCATTTCTCTTCCTTTCGAGTGTTAAAGATTTTGATGAACTTTCAGAAACAAGACATTCATATAGCTTCTTAGTAGGGAACAAAAATGTCCTCCATTAAAAATTGATTAATAATAGCAGAAGATTTTAAACTGTCTCTGTTGGTAGAAGAAGTGATTCTTGCATAGATAAAGAGAGCCATTTGTCACCACAGCTGGCTAAGTCCCCCTCCTTCCTTCACCTAGTCTGTATTAGTTTGCTAGGGCTGCCATAACAAAATACCAGACTCTGAGTGGCTTTAACAACAGGAATCTACTTGCTCACACTTCTGGAGGTTGGAAATCCAAGATCAAGGCGCTGGCAGGGTTGGTTTCACAGAGAGCTTTCAGGGAAGGATCTGTTCTGGGCTTTTCTTTTTGACCTGTAGAAGGCTGCCCTTCTACTGCCTCTTCGTCTGGGCCTGTGTGCTCCTGATGTCTCTCTCTGTGTGTCCAAACATCATCTTATAAGGACACCAGTAGGAATGGATTAGGTCCTACGCTAATGGTCACATTTTTTACTTGATTTTCTCTTTAAAGGCTCTATATCCAAATAAAGTCAAGGTCTGAGTACAAGGTGTTAGGGCTTCAAACATATGAATTTGTGGGAGTTAATTCAGCTCATAACAAAGTCCGCGAGCTTGTACTAGTTAGAAGTAAGGATTAGGATTTTAGTTGCTTCCTTCCTTCCTTCCAATGACTCTAGATCTTTCTCCACTTCCAGTTGACCAGTCCCTTAATGCTGCCAGCCCCACATTTGACTTGACTGCCTTTACCTACACTCTGCAGTGTTTGTTATTCTTTCCTTCCTCCCAACCAAATGTAACTCTGCCACAACCCACTAGGCCTCTATTAGGAATCATTTGAAAACTAAAAAGTAAAACATCTGTTTGACCCCCTTCACCAGTGCTTTCTGGCTGCGTATTAAAAACAATAGCAAAAACCATGATTACTTTTGCACCAACCTAATATTAAAATCATCTGGGGTGTTTTACAAAAATACCTGTGTCTGGGCCCTAATACCAGATCTTCTGGTTTGGTTGGTAGATCATACCCATGCTCCTGATGATCTGACCACTCTCATACATTTCTGTGTGTGCTTCTCTTAGCCTAAAATGCTCTGTACTTTTTTTCCCAATCTATTAGAATGTATAGGTGGACTGTCACTTCCTCAAGAAAGCCTCCATCAGTTACCCCAGCACAGTATATTAGGGACAGTCTGGCAGAGCAGTAGACAACGTGAACTAAAGGCATAGAGACCTGAGTGTGAATTTCTTACTTTGATATTTCTTAACCAGGAGACTTTGAACATTTTCTTAAGCCTCTTGAGCCTCGTTGTGGTAATCGGGAAAAGGGGAAGTCTTAAAGCATGTCACACAGGGTTGATGTGAGAATTAAGTAAATTACCATATGTAAGCTTCCAAGCTGGTAGTACATGTCCACTTAATAATCTCTCCCTCCTTTCTATTTTCATAGTGCTTGTTTCATGTTTCCTTGTTTTTTTTTTTTTTTTTTGTTTTGTTTTGTTTTTTGGTTTTTTAACTTATAGTTTTTCAGTATGTGCTCCCAACTACATTCACCATCAAAAACAGAGGATCAGCAGATGTATTTTACTCATATTTGTATCCCTGGGATTTTTGTTGAGGATTCAAGAGGGATTGAACTCAGTCTACCTGACTTTCAGATTCCATGTGCTTTTTATTGCACTTTGGCTACCACTGAAAACATTGATAGTATAGAACATAGTAGTGATTTCTCAATATATGTATAATGAGTGTGAAATGACTAATGGATAATATTAGTCATCTACAGAAGTAGCCTACTCCAGAAGTTAGTTTGTAAATGGATCGGTGATAAAGATCTGCGTAACACCCACATCAAAACAAAGTAACCATTCCTAGAATCAAAATAATCAAACATTGTAGTGTAATCTGCCTTAAGGAAAAAAAGTATTAGCAAAAAGGTGTTGTTTGCAGACAGCCTAGAAATGTGTGGGAGAGTAGACATTTGCCACTGTGTCTGCAAATAATGCAAAACAGCTGAAACAAATATCTCACTTGGCTGGACAGACTTCTCCCCTTAGGTGAGATGTGTACCTAAGGCTAGGATAACTTCATGTATCTAGTCTTAATACCACTTAATTGACTTTACTGTGACCACTACATGAATCAAACAAACTTCCAGCAATGATCTGGTGTCCCGTGTAGTGTTTCTTCCAGGAGAAACAATTTTTTGATCAGTCAACATGAATATGCATTTTTCCTGGCAGATGAATTTCTCACAGCAAATCAATGCTTGCTTGGTTAGTATTGCCATTTTTGATATCTTATCTGTTTGGTTTATGAATTACTTGCCTTGAAGTTGTATATTTCTGCATGCTTAAAAAATAAAGTTCCCATACTTGTTGAGGTGAGGGCCTGACCCTGGCCATAGGTACATGATACCTGACCAACTTATTGGCTTCCTAGAAGGATTGAACTAAGTTGCTAACTGACTTCACTTCCAAGTACATTTTCTCTACAAAAGGAAAATGAATACAATTAAATCACTAAGTTTCTTTATCATTTTTTTAAATAGTTTTAACAACTTAAATTCCTGGAGTAAGAGTCAAGTCAAATTTACTTTGTATCAAAATCTACAGAGTGATACAGCATTAGTCTCAGTATTTGGTTAAAAAGAGCAAATTGGAATTTTCTCGTTTTTTTTTTTTCCCCCTGAATACTTTACGTAGTTACAGTTATGCTACTGATACTTTTAATTAAATAAAAGTGGCTGGGCAGGGTGACTCACCCCTGTAATCCCAGTGCTTTGGGAGGCTGAAGTGGGAGGATCGCTTGACAGGAGTTCAAGACCAGCCTGGGCAACATAGTGAGACTTTGTCTCTACAAAAAATAAAAAACAAAAAAAATTAGCTGAGCATAGTGGTGCACATCTGTAGTCCCAGCTAGTCAAGAGGCTGAAGCAGGAGATTGCTTGAGCCTTGAGTTCAAGGTTATGATGAGCTATTGTCACATCACCACACTCCAGTCTCGGCAACAGAGCAAGAGACCCTGTCTCAATAAATAAATAAATAATAAAAGTAATAAAATATTAAATATATACATTTTGTAATACTTATGATTATAGTTTCTTTACATTGTTAGTTATTACCTAGCAATCATCTTTTATCTTTTGTTTAATTTGTATGTTAGGACATCTAAAAATTTCAACTTTAAGATTGTGACTATCTCACTGTATTTATTTATCAATTATGAAAAAGTCATTACCAATAAAACAAATGTTTATGACTTTAAAAATACAGTTCCTTCAGAGATAAGTGTTCTATAATTATTGAACATTACATTATAGGCCAAGGAGTGATTACAAACTGAGTTTATTTTTACCACTACTCTTACATTTCAACTCTGCTATTAACCCCCTCAATAGACTGAAATATTCATCTAACCAAATCCCAGTTTGCTGAAAGGTAAATAAATGTAATTGAAAATAAAAATAGTTACAGGACACGATCATCTCTTCCAAACATCCTAACATGAACTTACTGTTTTATTTTCCCACCCATTCTTCCCCTGTTTGGGATTACATACCATATATTTGCCCCACATAAACATGTCTGTTCTTACCAAGAAAAAAAGCGTTTAAATTTCTAAGACTAGCCGCAGTGGGTGCTGCCTGCAATGGGAATGTTTATAAGCTTTATGATATTAACTGCAGCACTCAACCTCAGGTGGCATAAAGCATGCAAAAAAGAACTTTCTGTCAGTTTTATTATTTCTAAAAAGGTTCCCCTTGAAGCAGAAGAGTGACCTTGCTCTGCTGAGCTGACATATGCCACTGGATTAATGGTCGAGCTCTGCTGGAGGGATTCCGCTCACGGAAACATTACAACTCCAGAAGCTGGGCTGGCGATGACCATTAATCAGGGGGCCCAAAATCATGCATCAAACACACTCATTTAAAAGTAGTAAAAATGACTCAAAAAAAAAAAAGAAAACTTTTTGAGAATTAGCTTATTGTTTGTCATTACTTGTGTTCAAGGAGATCGCGAAATGACTAAAATATCCCCTGGGCAGACATTTCGGAAGGCTACTCTGTACCCAGAGGCCAAGTGAATGCAGAGGACTTTTTGTTGTTGTTGTCGTTTTATTTTATATATATTTTTAATTATACTTTAAGTTCTAGGGTACATGTGCACAACGGTGCAGATTTGTTACATATGTATACATGTGCCGTGTTGGTGTGCTGCACCCATTAACTCGTCATTTACATTAGGTATATCTCCTCATGCTATCCCTCCCCACTGCCCCCCACCCCAGAACAGTTCCCGGTGTGTGATGTTCCCCTTCCTGTGTCCAGGTGTTCTCATTGTTCAATTCCCACCTATGAGTGAGAACTTGCGGTGTTTGGTTTTCTGTCCTTACAATAGTTTGCTGAAAATGATGGTTTCCAGCTTCATCCATGTCCCTACAAAGGACACGAACTCATCCTTTTTTTATGGCTGCATAATATTCCATGGTGTATATGTGCCACATTTTCTTAATCCAGTCTGTCATTGATGGACATTTGGGTTGGTTCCATGTGTTTGCAGAGGACTTTTAAGACTCACGGAAGTGAAAGGGAGTTTTTGTTCCAGGTAATTAGATGGGAAAGTTGGTTAAAAGGATTTTGTTTTCCCAACTTAATTTTTACATCTTTATTTAATCATAATTTCAAAGTTATGGGTACTATAAATATTTGCCTCTTGGTGATAATTTTATTTTATTTTAAAAACTGGAGTGACTGGAATTTAGTAGTGTAAAGATGAGATGGGTAAACTGTTAGGAAATATTTCAGGAAACTAAAGTTTTGTTAACATACTCAATTATCACATATGTTTAAAAGTTTTGGAGCTGTACTGCATATTCTTCCATCATGTTAGATAATAATAAAAAGTTTTCAAGATTTCCTCTCTCTCTGACTATTGAAAAGAGAAAAAAAAAAAAAAAAAAAAAAAAAAAAAAAAAAAAAAAAAAAAAAAAGCTTATATCTACGATCCTGAAAGAAATTGCTCAATTTAACTTAGCTAATAATAAGTTACTTTTGGGTTTTTCTAACTCCTTTGAAGATAAAATTGAATAGACATAATTTCTCTTTTACACTTTTAATAGTTTGTCTTTTAGATTAATGACACTATACAAAATACATATGATAAATCTTATCATATGTATCAACAAATAGAAAAATCAGTCACTTATTACAAAAGCCAGAATAAATTTGGTATTTAAATTTATGGTTAATGTAGTAAAGTCTATTGAGATCAATATTCAAAGTTATTCTTCTCTTAACTAATAGTTGCTTTTTTAAACCATCATCTTCAATATTACCTTTTGTCTATTTGCCATATCCTATACAGGAGTATTATTTAGGCAGAATTATTTATTTGTAGAATTACTTGTTTTTGAAGTTTAGTTATAGAATTAAAATAGTTGATAATGATGTGACTAGTTAAAATATTATTTAATATTCTGTAATAAATAGAACAATATAATATGCATGCACAGAACAGACAGTTAATTTCCAGACTTATGGAAGAATAATATATATTTTTTGTAAATTGAAAATTTGAGTCATCCATCCTTTGAATTGCCCTCCCTGTATCAAGGTACATAGATAACAAAATTAGTAATGCAAAATTTGCTCAGGGAAATGATTTGAATAGAGGTGGCAAATGCAATTCCTCACTTCTTCCCCGAAACACCCACTATCTTCTGTAACCACTGTGGACACAGTTAATCATGACTTTTTAACTCTGAAAGTGGCTTTAGTACTCTTCTCAACACAGCTCTTCGTGAAACTTTGACAAACTATCCATGCTGGTGCATGAATTGAAAACTTTTTGCCAATTTTAGTTTCGAGAGATAATTCATCCAGACAATGAAAAATCCCAGTGAAATATTCCTATAACAAATACAAAACATATTTATAGTGACCTAAATGATTATGTTTACTAGAGACAGTATTTATTTCTCTCCTATGAAAGTTTGGGAGAGAATTATATTAGATACTAGACACACTTTTTATCATCCAGTGATCCATCTTATACATAACATATGTTCCACTACTTTTGTTACATATCATAACTTTAGCAATCACAATCTTTAGACTTGGTGATTATTTCTAAAGAGACTCTTGTTTATTATACAAACTAAACAATTATACAATTATTAAACAATTATACAAATCTACTAATTTTTGAAAATGGTTAAGTGAATTCAAATTCTATTGATTTCAGCTGATGTTACTCCCAAAATCTGTGATTATTTTAGTGTACCATTCTGTAGACAAACTATAAATTAAGTAGGTATAGGCATAGGCACACAAAATGACTTTCGGGTACTAAGTAGTTAATACAAATAAGTATTTGTAAATGAATGAATGCAAATTTCCAAGTTGACATCTACTATACATTTTAACTTCTTTTGTTTTGTATATGAATATAATCTGCTTATAGGAATTGATTCTATATTTGTGTATCTTTCATTTGAACATGATTCTATTTAGCTCTTATGCTTTGGGATGATTTGGTCCGTGGCACTAATAGAGTACACATTTCTCTCAGGGCCGATTCTTATTTATTCATACGGACAGCGCTTACACTGAGTACTAAGTTGAACCACAGAAGTCACTTAGTGTGTTTATGTTAAATTACATGATGCAAACCCTTACGGTCTTTAAACATCAACGAATTATTGTCATTAGTTGCAACATGATTAAGTTCTAATTTGTTTTTGCGTAACTATGAGATGTATGATTTTTGACATTTAACTTGATGAGTAATGTGGGATCTGTCATTTGCCATGGTTTTGCCCAAGTCTCACAACTGTAGGATTTTTGTCCATTGGAGATACAGCATGTAATAACAGGGACAATCAATATGCACTAGAAAGTTCACTAAAATGGCATCAGAAAAGGGTTTCATAAGGGAGGTGAGACTTAATCCTGTCCTCGAAGAATGGGCTGGGTTTGAGTAGGTGGAATAAAAGAAGACCAATATTCCTTGAACGATAAAACAGTAGGAGCAAAAGCTCAGAGATATAAATGAGTTCATCCACAGTGGCCAGCAAGAAGTATTAGAAATTCTGCTAAATCAGATGGACTAACATTGTCTGCCACCACACAGAATCACAAACGCACTTCATACTCAGTATGAGCCTCATTTTGTTGACTGAGGAAAAACTGTTTAAACACTCTGAGCCTCAGTTCTCATCATCTGTGAATTGGAGAAATTAATGCCTAACTCAGAGGGGGATGGCGTTTATCTCATGAAATAATTACGGATAAATAGCATGGCATAGAGTTGGGCAGATGGAAGGCTCTTGGTAGCAGTCATGGCAATGTGGAGCAAGCTTTACATTTCAGAAAGAAGAATGAGATGATGAGACATGGTACTTTAGATGATTAAAGGGGCAAGAATTTGAGGACAAATAATCTGAAAGTTGATGCATTGGTTCAGGAATTAGCGCATACTTGAATAAAAGTAATGAAAAAAATACCTTCAATAAAGTTTGGAGAAAGAATTGAATACATGTATAGGCTGGGAGAGTGTGCATTTGTGGGTCATTACATTTTACATTATGTGTCCAAACTCTCCAAAGAGAGCAATGAGCAAATACCATTTTCCAATGGGGCTGGTAAGGGTTCAGAGGTTGGGCCAAAACAGATCCTCAGGGGAGCAGGACATAAGCATAGAGCTTTTTGCTAGTACATCTATCTGCCTTGCAGCCAGAGGCAGGCAGAGGGTGCCTTATGGGCTGGGGCAGACATGTAATTGGGTTCCCTGGGGAAATTCTTGAAAATTTGAAGGAAGTGTTGGCATAATGAAAGAATTCCAGGAGGACCAAGAAGTACCATTTATTTATTTTAGTATTTATTTTAGTGGTACTTATTTATGGGTTTAGTAGTTAGAGAAGAAGAGAGAGAAGGAATAGAAAGTGCACAATAACATAATTTTGTAGGAGTGAGTAGGCCAAGCAGAAGTTTCACAATAGGGAAAACAAATTGAGCAGTTCATGGTAGTGTAATCATGGGCATATTTTCTAAAGCTTTTCATTTCCTTTTTAATAGATTTTTAAAGAATTGATGATACCAATTCTTTGGCCATATTATGCTTTTTACCTGAAAAAGCAATATTTAAAACATGTAACAATATTATTTAATTTTAATATTTAAAACATATCAAAATATTATTTAAGAACTCCTTTCAAGTAAAATAGAATATCATAATTTCTACCCAATTCCCAGAAGTGTAGCATGATTTATAGTCTATGGGGACAAGGTAAATAATAAGTATGAGATATGGTTGTACCTTTGAGTCTTTTTTACTCATCAAACTTGTTTTGTTGCATAAAATAGGCTGGTATGAATAACCACTTTTAGAGGTTATGGATCACTCTGCATTGATTTTTCTTTTTTAGTTCTAGTTTCTTTCCCTCAGGTAATCTTTGAGATGGTTTCAATTTGCAGAAAACATTTTTAGTGTCACATCAACTTCTGAAAGCAACTCTTTAGCATGGAAATTTTGACAAAACATTGTAAAACCATGGTGGAGTCAGAATCTGCACTTCTTGAAGATGTTTTGCAGTCTACTGAACCAGAGAGATACAGTAGACTGACTAGTTTTTGTTCTTAGAATCCAGATGTACATTGAAAATATTTAAAGCATTGATATATGTTTGAGCTTTGGGTTGACTTTATCCCAGGATAAAATGTGAGTGTTGAAGACTTCTTTACAGCTGTAGTTGTCTTTCACCCTTCAGTTTCCTGATACCCCACAGAAGTGTATTCCACTGGCACCACATGACACTGAAGCAATTCTAACGGATTATTTTAAGTGAGTTAAATTTGTTTCACTCTTCAAAAGATCTGAGTACCCGAGTTAGTTAGAACAATTAAATCTTCGAGTGCCTTTGGATAAAGGCTGACAAGCTTATTGAGATTCAGCTTTTATTATAGTAGAATATTCATACAAGGGTGTGCTGAAACAGAATTCTGATCTTTGAGTATATTACTAACCAACGCTCTTTGTGCAGTATTTAGAAGAGGTGAGAACTTGTTGGGAGAGTGTGTGTAATTTTTAATTTGCCAATATATTAGAAAGTACTGCAGATGTGTGACTTACATATGCAAATTTTTTCTTTGAAATAGACTGTGAAACTTTTCCAGCAGCAGCTTACCCAAATATTAAGTCATGCTGGAGATGAGATTTCATTTGAAGACCCCCAAAGTTAGTAGCTGGCTAAGAAAGAAAATGAGGGTCAAGTTCTTCTGGTTTTGATCAGAAGCTTGATTCAGATTTCTACATAGAGACCCTTTAATTTTCATTAATGCTCATAAATGCAGGTTGGTCAGTATTCTAGGAAACCTAGTTAGTTTCATTCTTCCTATCAAACTAACTGCCATAATTTTTATTCTGCTCAGAAAGCAAGTCTCTTTGAGAGAAGACAGGATCTATGTTCTGTAATGGAATGGCATAGGGGAGAGTATAACAGAGTGGAGAATTTTTGAAAAGGATTTTTTTGCAAGTTCTGGTTTCAACAGTTTCCTTATTGAGAAGAGCTAGATGATAACTAAGAATGCTGCCAGCTTTATATCATGAAACAATATTCTGTAATAATTGGGATTGTTTTGCAAAACTGGAGAGGTGACTAATAAAAAAAGAATCTTCTTAAGTTATTTTATATTACTCATTAGATTGCATGGAAACACACATACACAAATGTGTTCAGACACCCCAGCTGACCCTGTTTCTGCACTATTTTTGGGTAAGCCAAGTGGACCATGTGGAAGAAGGTTAACTGCACCATGTGATTGCAGGTAATCTTGAAAACAGCAATCCTAGGGCCCATATTTATATCAGAAAGTTAGTCGCACTAAAATGAATTTAAGAAACACAACTTTATTTTCTTCCCTTTCTGTACTTCCAAACAACCATGACCTAAACCATATTATGATTTTTTTTTAAACAAATTGATTCCTTATTAAAGTTATGAAACCAGCTGGACGTGGTGGCTCACACTTGAAATCCAAGAACTTTGGGAGGCCAAGGTGGGTGAATTGCCTGAGGTCAGGAGTTCAACACCAGCCTGGCTAACACAGTGAAACCCTGTCTCTGCTAAAAATACAAAAACATTAGCTGGGTGGGGTGGCACACACCTGTATTCCCAGCTATTCAGGAGGCTGAGGCAGGATAATTGCTTCAACCCAGGAGGCAAAGGTTGCAGTGAGCCGAGATGGAGCCACTGCACTCCAGCCTGCGACAGAGGGAGACTCGGTCTCAAAATAAGTAAATAAATAAATAAAGTTATGAAACCACTCACTTTTATATCATTTTAGCTATTATACAGGAATATTTCTTTTGATAACCCAACAATTTATTATGGAAAATTTTAAATATATGTAAAAGTAGAGATTAGTAAATACTCCCCCCATATATCCACCGCCCAGCTAATTATTCAAGAATGACCAATTGTGTTTCTTCCTCATGCCCACACATTTGCTGCTCCTCACTAGGTTATTTCAAATTGTAAATAAGAGAGTAACATTACTTCCTTAACATCAAATAGCTAGTCATTTAAACATTTCCCCAGTTGTCTTTTGATTTTTTTGGTATAGTGGTTTATTTGATCTATATTTAAACAAGATTCATGGATTATATTTGGATGATATGTTTCTGAAGTCTCTTAGTTTATACTTTAACTCTTTTTAAAAATTTCTTTACATTGATTTGCTGAAGAAACTCGGTTGTTTTGTCCTGTATTTTCTTGTCTGTATATTTTCCGACTGACTGTATCTTCTTGGTATCATTTAACATGCTCCTCTGTCTCTTTTTTTCCTTAAATCTGGTAGCTAGATACAGAGCTTGGTGCGATTGCTTTCTTGCTTCCTTTCTTTCTTATAAACAATATTTCATTAGTTGTATTTAATGCTTCCATCACAAAGCACATGCTCTGGTTATCTCCTTTTGTGTGATTTTAGTGACCATTGATGATCATTGGCTGGATCCAACATTGCATTAGGGGTTTGCAAAATGATAATTTTATTATTTCATCACTTTTAATTGATTAGCTGAAGTATGAACATATATAGAACAATTTCCCCTCATCAACTATTTAGTGGATGAACTATTTGGTTGATGAAATAGGTTTCATACAGGAAAGGCAGATTAAATGCCTAAGTTGTCCCTTTATTAGTTTTCAGAATATAGTTACAACATTTCCCAATGTAACTGATGAATTTTTCTTTTTAGTATCCTTATGAACTAATGAATTTTGACGTTAGATGTATTTAAACATATTGCACTCTTCTCCATTTTACTTTTTCAACTTACACTCTATCCTACAGGTTGTTCTGTTGCATATAAAAATATGTATTTACTTTTTTAGAGCTTCATATCTTTGCATTGTGTGGATGTACCATACATTATTCAATCAATATCTTCTTGATGAACATTAGGCTTTACAGTTTTTTGATAATATGAAAGTGCTACAGTGAATGTGGAAATGTAAACAATTCATATCCAAATGTATTGCTGGTAAAGACATCTAGAAATGGAATTCTTGGGACAGAGGGCAAATGTAAATGTAATTTTGCTTGATATTGCCAAATTTCCCTATATAGGTATTGTGCCATTTTACAAATGCACTTCTAATTGCATAAGGAAAGACTGGAAACGTTTATGTAGAGTATAATGAGTAAATATGATACAAAGTCAGCAGACATAAAGAATTACCTAAAATATATATAGCATTTTTATTTAAGCTCCTCTTCTTTTTGACAGCTATTTGTTTATATAATAACTCTGTCTTGATAAGAACTTGATAACATTTACTAAGTCTAATACATTACAATTATATAATGCAACATTACCAATATTGAAATACATTCTCATTTATTAAGTACTATTATTTAGGAAGCAAGCTTTGTTTCCATATAATTCACCTTGTTATCATAAAACTTGACCAGAACAGAAGTTATATATGTGTTCATTGTCCAGACCTCATAGTAGAAGTTATTCCTTTTTTGTCATAAACCATAATCTATACATTATAATACCATCTGAGAAAGTTACTAACTTTTAAACTAGAGAATAGTGAACAAATGTAAATGTTCTTTTAAATATTTAGATTTTTTTCTTAAGGGTGTCTTAACATGGATTGATGCACTCCCATGGCATAAAGCCATTGAGTAATTAGCAATGAGATGACTGACAAAACCCAGGGTAATAGTGCTGTGTTCTTCTTAAACCACGACTCCTAAATCTGCTTTTCTTTATTGATATAACAAGGGGAGAATTAATTTTAAAAGGTGGTGGCTATTGATTACTTAATGGAAGAAGATAGTGTAGCAAAATGCTGAAGCAAGTCTATTCTGTGCCCTCCTGTGCAACAGGACCCATTATCCAGTTGTGGAAATCATACCCTAACTCTCATTAATATTTAACAGGCTATATGTAGGCTACAAAATTGCCTTGGGCATGGGCTCCAATCAGCCATAGAATGGTTTTAAGTATCAAAAAGAGTAATAGATTTCCATGTGTTCAGATTATTTATAAGCTGGACAACAATACGCTCAATTCCTTTCTGTGATTGCTGAGCAATGGCGGCCAGATGGAAACACCTACTAGGCAAGTTGGAGTGATTAATATTCTGAGAAGCCACTCTAGGCTAGTAAGTACTACATAAGAAGACTTTGTATTTTCCAGTGTGGTTCTGTTTCAGCCTTCTCAGTTTCACCTCCTCTCACCACAGGCTGAAGGGCCTGCTCAGCAGGGGTGGCCAGTCAGCAAAAGGCGTTAATTGTGTCTAACACAGCTATCATCCTTGGGGCAATATTCTGTATCACACCGTCTATCAAGCTAACCCCTTGTCACACGTCAGGATCTTTTTATTTCAGTTCATTTAAAAGGGAAACAAAAAATTTCAAAGATAGCTGGTAGGGAGGCATGAGAGCTTCCAGGGACTAGGAGCCCTTGAAGCTGCCTTTTACTGAAACGGGCTGTGATTTCTGAAAGGACAATACAGCAGGTCCTCCAATAACATCGTTTTCTGCAACATCATTTTGTTATAATAACATTGATGGAGTAAAAAAGTCAGTTCCTGACCAGGATCACTGTCACTGCAGGGTTTGCACAATCTTCTCATTTCTATATGGGTTTCCTCCCACATCCCAAAGAAGTGAATGTCAGGTCAATTGGTGTGTCCAAGTTGTTCCACAATGAGTGAGTGTGGATGTGGGCTTCAGCGTGCCCTGCGATGGAACAGCACTCTGACCAGGGCTGGTTCCTCCCTTGTGTCCCGAGTTGTGGGGATAGGCTCTGGCCACTCACAGCAACCCTGAGCTGGAATAACTGGGTAAATAATGATGTTAATTTTTTAATTTAATTTTTCTTAAATGTATGTATGGATTGCATTTGTTTCAGTGTTTACCATTAGAAGTGTTTGGCTCTTTATTTAGAAATTTGATAATGTTTTTCTGACGAGAAATGGATCATAGGAACTTGTTATTTGAACTTGTTATTTCAAGCAGCCTATGGTAAAGAGGATTTTATTACACCTGGTTTTGCTTAAGGTAGCAATTTCCAAGATCCTATCAACAGCATTAAGTGAGGCCTTGTTGTATAAGGCTTTATAGAATACTGACTCCCATTATTAATTTTCTAAATTACCAGATTATATGTCAGTACCACCAGTTTAGTTTTAAAATATGATAAGCTTGAAATAAGATAAAGTCCTTTAGAAAGAAAATATTCTCGGGGTTTATGAGTACACAAAGAACACAGCATCAGATATCCACCATCCCAAACAATGCAAAGAATTAGATAGTGAGAAAATATCAATTTTTTGACTCAATGACTCTAAAGAATTTTAAAATGTGTTTAAGGGATTCATTTATTTTGTCAACTATCAGAAATTATTTGTAATTACCTGCCTAGAATGAGTTGCATAATAAAAATTCAGCTTTGTAAGCAAAAGGTATTCAAGGCAACATCTTCTATTAACATACTGAGCTTTTTCTCAAAACAGTGAATGAAACGGACCCAGAGGTCTCATTGTAATTCTATGTTAAATGTGGAAAAATTCCATTTTACTCCCAGCCTTGGACTGTGCATACCTAAATGCTGCGTTCAATTTATTAATAAGCCTCTGTGTGTGCCTTCTTTTTCTGATGTCCAGCAGAGAATTTCAAATGATCAAGAGTTGGTAATAGAAAATGCACTTATGTTCTTTTTTTTTTTTTAATAAACTTGATCTTTTATTTTCATTTTTATTTTAAGTTTCGGGGTACATGTGCAGGATGTACAGGTTTGCTACATAAGTAAACATGTGCCATGGTGGTTTGCTGCACCTGTCAACCCATCACCTAGGTATTAAGCCCATCATGCATTAGCTATTTTTCCTGATACACTCCCTCTCCCCGCCCTCCACCCCACAGGCCCCAGTGTGTGAACAAACTTGATCTTTGTGAGGCATAATGATGGATCTACTCAGATGCTTGCTTTTTGTTTGTGTGTTTTGTTGTTGTTGTTATTTGTTTATTGGTTAGTTGGTTAGTACTACATGCTGTTAAGTTTGTGGTTAGCTCACTTCAAGAAGCTTTAGAATTCATGGATTCTTCAGCTGCTGCTTCAAAGAACAAAATCAAAATCAAAAATTTAAAATAATTTAACCAAGATTTTCTCTGAGGTGCTTACTTAACACTATAACATAAAACATAGGAAGACGTTTTATCAACTGTAAATATAAAAATGTTAATAGGTGTATCTTCGCAGCTTTTGGATATTCCAGAGAGAAGAGCTTCTTAAAGCCTGTATTTGCAAGAGACGGTGCTTATTAAACTATAATCTAATATATTTATCAGTTTGGCCGTGAAAATAACAAGTTCTAAGTTTCCTTTTTCTTTTCTATTTTATAGCGAAGCAGCAGTTTTGGGAATTTCGATCGTTTTCGGAATCATTCTTTATCAAAACCAGATGATTCAACTGAGGTTGGTAGTTTATTCCATTTTTATGAATGTTACGCAAACACATTATGAAATATTATGAAGACAATGTCACTTTTGCAAAGTAAAATAAGAAAAATAAATACATTTTAAAATTATAGCCTTGCATGTATTTTTGTGACAAGTGAACAAACCATTTTTAGTACTGTTGTAGAAAACGATGGGTTCTTCTCACACGACCAGGAAAATTTAGGCACACAGACACATTGTAGGGTAAGTAAGGCAGGGTTTATTGCGTGAAAAGCAAAAAAAAAAAAAAAAAAGAGGAACTCCCAGCAAAGAAAGAGTCCTGCTAGCAGGCCCCTACCTTACAGATTGAATCCCAGGTCACCACATAGCAACAAAAGAGGCCAGGCTCCCCCTGGCAGCAAACCACGTGAACTTCCCATAGCTCCACCAGTTTTCCCCCAGTGCACAGGTGGGCATTATTAAGAGAGAATCAGTGGGGAAAGGGTGAGCTTCATCCAGGATCAGCAATCTGGTGTTTCAGCCCTCACGCTGTTTCAGGCTTGAAGGCGAGGTTTCGCAAAGGACTCTTGTCTGTTTCCTGTCTCTATCAGTACCCAGTACCATGCTGGGCATTAAAAGTAAAATCCTATTTTAAGAAGCCTAACAGATGTTTGGGAAAGCAAAACATGAACCCGAAAAGATAGAATTCAAAGTGACACTGACAATTCCAAATTTCCTGAATATTTCTACTATAAAACAATGTGTGTATACATATACATACACACACACACACACATTGTGTTTATACACATTATTTGATAGATATATGTATAAGTTTACGTCAGTTGTAATTGCTTTAAATTAGAACAAGATTAAGCGGCCCGACTGTACGTTTGTTAAGGAGAGCATACGGCTGCTCAACTTGACTCTCACACTTCAGTGTACACCGAAACATCCCATTGGTGAGCGCTCCTTACACATTTGTAAACTACGGACATTTTAATTGTAGCTTAAGAAAAGCTTCCCATAGAATTAAGTTTACATAATAATAATTTCAATAATATGTACATTTAATTGAGCACTCACGATGAAATAAGCACAATGATAACTTTATAACAATTTACCTGTCTATAACATAGGAACTATTGGTATATCTATTTTGCCATTGCAGAAATATACTTGCTTCATCAAATAAAATTACATCTAAATTACAGAGTGAATAAATGACAAGGCAGAACTCAACCTCTTCTCTGACTCCAAAGTTTGCCATATTGTCTCATAAAGTAGGGGCTACATTTGCTAAGTGATTAATGACAGGTACAACAACAACTAATAAAATAGTACAGAGGAGGGGTGTCTACTAAGAAAACTGAAAATACTGGTTACCATTGAACCTGATTCAGCAACCTCACAGGTAATATATTCTTTTTAGATCAATAGGTTTTTAGATCTTATGCTTATTTTCAAATATATTTATCTGCAACATTTTAAAATATTTTAATTTTAATAATGATCCCTTTTATTAATTTATTATGTATATATTCACATTTATGAGTAAACTTGTACATAATTATATAGTCAATCAACATTTACATAATTGTAAGTAATAAATGTAATATATACATATAAATCTCTCTAGCCACATACATGTGTTTGTGTGTGTGTATATATATGAAAAGAGAGAGAAACTTATATAATTTTATTTTCAGTTGATATCTTGTATAAATTTTTAATTCTCCACAATCATACATATATTCTACTGCTGTTTAGTTTATAATTCTGGTATTAACCTATACAAGATAGTTCATGTTCATTCAGGTTCATTGGTTGATAATGATGGCCTAGTAATTTGTGAAAGAATTTAGTGAACCTAATAAAATAGTGTGCATATTTTTCAAAAATCCAGCATTCATTCAAAAAATACCTACTCTATGACAGGTTTTCCCTTAGACACTCAGGAAGTACTGTTGCAATAACACAATAAAATCCTTACTTCACGCCTGGAGCTTATAGGGGAAGACAAATCTTAAAAAGACAACAACAAAACCATAAGTAATATTTAAACAAATTTAATTCAGTCTATGCAGAAAGGCATAGAAAAATGTGAACATTCAAAAGACATAAATGTAGTTTCTTTGTAGCTTCTGTAAATAATGCTAGACAAACCTGAGAAATATTCATAGTACATCTTTCCGAAGCTTAGAAATTGTAGGGTAACACAAGTAGTAATTAAATAATACATTTCTTATTTATGTTAGAAAAATAAATTTACAATGAAGACAGAGAAAGTTTAAGTAGAGAGAAGAAAAAGGCTAACTCTGAAGTTTTAAAGTGCTTCCAAATTATATTTTATTCAGGGTTTTTGAATTAAGCAAAGAATCTTTGCCTTTATAACCTTGAATGTAGAAATTAATAAAGTGCAATGAGGGTTTAAATTGGCTGTCCATTCATATTTATCATAGGAAATTTGGGGTAAGATACGAAGCAAAATATAATATTGATTAATAATGATGTTAACTATGTGGTTAAACTTTTGTATTAAAATATTCAAGTTCACTAAAGGGAAGTTTCCCATCATTTTTTATATTCAGTGAATGACTACCTGTCCACCTAACGGGAATGGTGGACAGTGTTAAACTAGATGTCCTTCAAGTTTCCTTTCTTGCAAATATAAGGTATTTTAGGACTTGTAACCCAAACATATCCTCCAAGAAAAAAAAAAATCTGCAATGTTCTACATGAGAAGTTTCATTTACTGAAATAATATCAAGTGATAGCTATGTGCCTGGAAGTACTCTAGACACTGAAAGAAAACAGATCAAGTCTCAAGTCTCATGGAACATGCATCATAGTGGGAGATGCAGACAATAATCAAATGAACAAACATATTATCGGGTAATGTTAACTGCTTAGAGGAATCATTAATCAGGGCCAATAAACAGGACGTATGGAAGTGTGGAGGGTGATCAATCAGAAAATTGCTCTCCTATTATATGCCATGTGAGTAGATACCTGGATGACTGAAGGAAGAAATTCTTGGATATTTAGGGGAAGCCAATGGCGAAAGCAAATACAAAGTTGGTGAGAACCTGATAGAGAAACTGCAAGGGGGCTAGCATGGCAACACTTTATTACAGTTGTTTTCAAACTTTAGTGAGTATCAGAATCACTCGAAGAGTTTGCTAAAGCACAAACTGCTCCCAAGTGATGTTGATGCTGCTGGTCCAGGGATCATATTTTGAGAACCACTGCTCTGGTGAGCAAGGGAGACTTCAGAAGTAGCGAGGGGCAAGGTGGGTGGTGAGGATACTTTATTTCATATAGATTCTATATAATGTAATATATATCACATAATATATTAATGATATTGGCAGAACATTATTTTATGTTATGATAAATAGAGTCTTGTGGCTGTGAACAGTGTGTTTTATTCTGAGTCATTGGTTTAACAGCATTCCTAAGCAAAGACCAAAGCAGTCTAACCAAATAAGATGTTTGATTAATCTAGCATGTGAATTACATGAAGATTTCTGTACTAATGGCTGGAACTAGTTCATATTTACTATTGCTTGAGAATATGGGAAATGTGCACGCTAAGATGAAAACAAAATCTCACATTTCTCAGTGGATTTAATTAACACGAAAACTTCTTTAACCACAGTCATCTCAATTTCTATGAGAAGCAAGAGGGTATTTTAAGGCTTACTCAACATGGATAGATGCTACAGTCTATCTAAAGCTTCCAATAAAATATTTTTCACCTAGGTAGACAAAAGAACTCCTTATACCTAGTATTTAATCTTATTTGTTCATCTCAAGGAGAGGGAATAAAATGATTGGTCAATACAGCTATTTTAAAAATAGCCGAAATTCTCTAAAAGAGTTGCAGATAGGAGGCTCAAGTCCTTTAACATCACAAGTTTTACTTTCTGAGTTTGTAACTCAAGCAACCAGGCCTGGACAACTTTAAAAATATGAGTTATGTCCAGATTTTTAGAAATTTTGGAGG
Source organism: Piliocolobus tephrosceles (assembly GCF_002776525.5). Taxonomy (NCBI): domain Eukaryota; kingdom Metazoa; phylum Chordata; class Mammalia; order Primates; family Cercopithecidae; genus Piliocolobus; species Piliocolobus tephrosceles. The sequence goes on from NC_045452.1 coordinate 64,590,688, forward strand.
CTGCTGCACAGAATGTATGTGAAGTCCACAAACTCAGAATGTTCTCTGTAACAATGATTTCAGATCAATGTTTTTTATTGCTTTATTATTTTGTCTTTTGTAAACAATTCTAAACTAGGTACATGAAGGAGATCCCACAAATGAAAGCGGAGAACCAAGTAAAACTTCAAATAATGGAGGAGGTTTGGGTAAAAAAATGAGAGCTATTTCATGGACAATGAAGAAAAAAGCTGGTAAAAAGTACATCAAAGCCCTTTCTGAGGAAAAGGTAAATATTCTCTGATAATCATTTGTATTTTTCTACTAAAACTTTCTTAAACTATTCAGCTAGACTATAGAAGTGCTTGGTACTTTATGAAGTACTTAAGCATTTGTTTTCTTCCTCAGTCATTATGCCCAGAAGTTGGGTGGAAGGAAGTATTCCTTTCATTTTAAAAGAAGAAACTGACACTCAGAAAGATCATACATTGGCCGGGTGCAGTGGCTCACGCCTGTAATCCCAGCACTTTGGGAAGCCGAGGCGGGAAGATCACCTGAGGTCAGGAGTTCAAAACAAGCCTGGCCAACATGGTGAAACCCCGTTGCTACTGAAAATACAAAAATTAGCTGGGCATGGTGGTGCACGCCTGTAGTCGTAGCTACTTGGGAGGCTGAAAAAGGAGTATCACTTGAACCCAGAGGCAGAGGTTGCAGTGAGCCGAGATTGCACCACTGCACCCCAGCCTGGCAACAGAGCAAGACTGTGTCTCAAAAAAAAAAAAAAAAAAAAAAATCATGCATCTAGAATGTGATGTGAAGAGCAATGTGAAGAACAACATGTCATTATTTTTGTAGCAAGTGCCAGTACTTACTTCATTCCTTTTTATTGCCAAATAATATTTCTCCTTTTATAGATGGACCACATTTAATTTATCCATTTATCACTTAGTGATCAATTGGATGGCTTTCACTTTTTGGCTATTATGAATAACACTGCTACAGATACTTCTGTTCAATTTTCTGTGCAGAAATATTTTTTCATTTCTCTTGGATATATGGTAACTCCATGTCTAATAGAGAAATTGGCAAATTGTTTTTTAAGCAGCTGCATCATTTTACATTCCCACCAGCAATGTATGAGGGTTTCAATTTCTCTTCATCGTTGCCAACACTTGTTATTGTCTGTCTTTTTAGTACTAGGCATCCTAGTGGATGTGAGGTGGAATCTCATTGTGATTTTGATTCACATTTGGTTGTACTTTACATTTCCCTGATGACTAACAATGTCGAGAATCTTTTCATGTGCTTTTTAGCCATTTATCTATCTTTGTGGAGAAGTGCTTTTCGAATCCATTGTTCATTTTTAGGTTATTTATCTTTTTATTGTTGAGTTTTAAATGTTTTTTATATATTCCGGATGCAAGATTTTATCAGATATATGACTTGCAATATAATATATTTTCTCCAATTCTGTGGACTGTGTTTTTATTTTCTTGATGGTATTGTTTGTAGCACAAATGTTTCTAATTTTATTGTAGTCCAATTATTTTTTTTTGGTCACTTGTGCTTTTGGTTAACATATGTAAGAAACCATTGTCTAACTTAATGTAATGAAGATTTATTCCTATGTTTTTATCTAAGAGGTCAATAATCTCTTAAATTTTGGTGTATGATTTATTTCAAGATAATTTTACTGTGCAGTATATAGGAAGAGTCCACCTTCATTCTTTTGCGTGTAGATATACAGTTGTCCTAACAGTATTTGTTGAAAAGACTATTCTTTCCCTATTTGATTGTCTTGGCACTCTTGTTAAAATCAGTTGACCACAAATATATTGTCATAAATATATGGATCATAGATAAGCGGGTTTACTTATGGGCTCTCAATTCTACGTTATTGATTTTTATGTCTTATGTCCATTCTCTTTTTCAAGCCACTTCAATAGGGCTTGTCCCCAGTACTCCATTAAAATAGCTGTCACCATCAGTTGTGACCTCTGTGTTGCCAAGTCCAATGGTCAGTTTTCTTTCTCCTTACTACTTTTCAACTGTATTTGACTCAAGTGCTGATTTCCTTACATATAAAACATCCACTTCTCTTGTTTTTGACTGGGCATGCTTCTGACATTTCTTCTTCTTCATAGCTTGCTTTCTTGACTCTGCTTTCTTTCTCATCCCTCGAAATATTTGATCTTCCTGAGGCTTGTTCCTGGATGCGCCACTGAATCTACACTCCCCCCTTAAGTCAGCTTATCTGCTCTCATGACTTCGTTTTTCACGACTGTATCTCTAGCTGTGATGTCTTCGCTTATCTGCCATATTAATACAATCAATTGTTTCTTTGATATCCTCGTTTAGCTGTCCAGTAGACATCCAACACCTAATATAGCCAAAGCTAATATATTGATTCTCTACACTTTTACAAAAAAAATGGTTTTCTCATCCAGTATTCAGACAGCAGTGGCAGCAGACAACACTGATCCTCAAAATAAGTAAAAGCAAAAACATAAAAAAGAGGAAGAAAGAAAAGAAAATCTAAGAATCACCCTAAATTCCTTCTTTTTCTCACTTTTCACACTAATTCATCAGTAAATTCTCTGAATTGTATTACCAAGTATATATAAACTCCCTAATTTCTCCATGTAAACTATTCCTGCTTTAGACTAAGTCACCAACCTTTCTTTCCTGGATTATTACAATAATCTCCTAACTGCTTTCCATTCTTTTTATTCTTTCCCCCATAAAATTTACTCTCCATATGAAAGGCAGAAATATCTCTGACAAGTGGAAATCAGGTCATGGTTAAAATTTCAGTGTCTTCATAGTGCACCCCTTTACTTGCTGTGTTCATTCTAGTCCTCTGAGAAGCAGATCCCAAGAAAGAAGTAGAAACACCACAGACAGATTTATGGGAAGAAATGCTAGGAAGGCTTAAGAGAAAGCCTTTAGACTGCAATGCAAACCTGACATCTATAAAAGGATAAGGAAAAGGAAGAAGAATCAGGTAGAGAGAATCTCATACTTCAACAGAATTCTGAGAAAGCTTAGGTCAGACTGATGGGGGATTCTTATACTAAAGTTTTCCGTTACAGGAACCCTACATTCCACTAGAATGGGCTCAAACAATACCCCTGCTTTTTCAGTTACTAACAGGGAGCATGACTTTAGTGCCAACGGAGTGATGGATATAGAGGGGTAGTCCTGGGGCTGTCAGTAAAGAAGGGTCCCGCAGCAAGAGATCTAAGTGGCACATTTCCATGGCCACCACACATGGTCTATGAAGCTTTTCTTGATGTGGCTCCAGTCTGCTTCCCTAAACTCGCACTCTAGTATTCTCCTTTGTCTCACTACATTAGCCTTGCTGTTTTCCCCTGCACAACCCAAGATAATTCTGAGTTCAATTATTTTGCTCTTGCTGTTCTTTTTGCTTGGAAAACTGTCTCCAAAGCTTCACATAAGTTACATTTTCTTATCATTTAGGTCAATAATTCAGGGCATATGTTATCGTATGGCAGAGGTCTTTATAGGATACTCCATTTAAATCAGCCAACCTGTAACCCTAACCTCAGCAACAAATTCTCTCACATCACCCGGTTTTATGTCTTTCATAACACTTACTATTCTCTGAAATTGTCTTATTGTGTTTATACACACCTCCCCAAATACTCTACACACACACACATGCACGCACACACACACACACACACACAGCTAACACAATAGAACATCCTTCATTATAGCAAGCAGTCTGTTATCTTGTTTACCATGAAAATCCCTGGTTCCCAGAACATTGCCTAGTACCTAGGAGGTGTTCTATAAAATTGTGTTGAATGACTGAATGAATAAAGAAATGGATAAAAGTGGAGAATCAAACTGAGTGTATATCATATGTATATTCTGAAGTTTTATCAATATTTAGAAATGCTCACAAATAAAGAATGTTGAATTACATTCTGATGAATATTAAGAAATTCATAGGTTTAATCCAAACTATTGAAATATGGAAAACATTGGAGATGTTTTCAAGAAAATATAATTTGTTTTGAAATTGTCTGTCTTTTCTAATTTTATGCAACATTTGCTTCTCACTTGACTAGGTGGCAAGCACGGTATTAGATTTGTAAAGCTTCTTAGATAAGCTTTGCTTTAGAATTGCAAAACGTACATGTTTTATTCATATCTAGTGATCTGGTAGGGTGCAAATAACTGACATGAAACAACTATGCGGAGCTTAAGCTTGTGGGATCAGATCTCAATGGGTTAGTAATGTGTTAAATAAAGGATAAGGACAACATGAAGAAGTCAAAGTGCTTTAAAAGATAAGCCATAGATGTCAATAAATCTAACATTTTTGATTAAATATTATTGATATGATATTCATCCTAGTTTGTGAAAATGAGCCATTATAATTTCAACTGAATTCTACAAAAAGAATGTGTCATCTGAATAATTTTTCCAAGTATATTGTAAAAGATTTTGCTAGAAACTGAACTGAAGATTAACTACTTTCGTATTTTATCCTTATGTATCCTTAAGTATTTTATTGCTAAAATATGTCTTGCCTATTAAATCAATGTACACAATGAATATCTCTGTGGAAATCTTCTCTCTGTACCTAACCTCTGATATGTTTTCTGAAGGATGAGGAAGATGGAGAGAATGCCCACCCATATAGAAACAGTGACCCTGTGATTGGGACCCACACAGAGAAGGTGTCCCTCAAAGCCAGTGACTCCATGGATAGTCTCTACAGTGGACAGAGTTCATCAAGTAAGGCTAATGAATCAGGGACAAGATCTTGAGTGTCAGGTCCTGGTTAAATCAATTAAAAAACAACAAGTTATACTAGCAACAAGGTTCCAGCTACTTGATAAGAGAAATGGTAAAAATGTAAGATATATTAAATCTATATAGAGTTGCTAGTGTTTAAATAATACATAATATATTTGACACAGTTATATACTGTGTTAAAACTTTTAACACTGTAGTCAACGGGGCTCTTGGGGATATGCCTCAAAAAAGTCATATTAGGAGATTAAATATGCATCTTTAAAATAAAAATCCTTGTTGGAGGGAGCCAGCTTTATCTTGAGCCAAAATGTTTAAAAATGACTTGAAGTATTCAGATAAATGAAATTTATTTTCTGTTCTCTTCTCTGTCTCTTTCTTTCTCCCTCCCTCTTCCCTGTGTCCCCATCTTTCTTTCTCCCCCCACCACTTTCCATTTTTCCTGAAGTACTCTGAAATATGTAGCACATTTGCATCAATTTACTTTACCGACATTTACTTTTTAGATCTTAACCCAGCATGAACGAGTAAAGAGTGAAGCAATATGCAAATAATAAATGGTAGGACTATCACCATTGGGTGACAAAACGGGATCCATAAGTAACCAAACAAGGATTTTCTAATGAAGATCAGTATTTTTTCTAAGAAGGAAATCATTCAGGATTTAGTCACATTTCCAGCTACAATATTTGGATGAAACGATTGATATTGCAGAGTGCCTTATGACTTTTTATATGTAGACTGTTACACATCTCTCTAATCTTTTCAGGGCTTTTAAACGTTTTTACAAAGTTTATTTTCCATTTCCTTTTAAATCAACTGCTTCTGTTATTTGAAGATGTATGGCAAAGACCAGATGTTTCAAATATCCTGAGTTTTATTCCTATTTTCCTAGTGGCTGTAGAATAGTTATTTTGTGACAAGAGCTAACACAGAAACATTTAAAGAATTTTTCAGATCTCATTAGTATTCATTTCTGCTGGAAGTTTTAAAACATTGAGATCCGGCCACTGCACTCCAGCCCAGGCGACAGAGCGAGACTCCGTCTCAAAAAACAAACAAACAAACAAACAAAAACAAAAAAACAAAAAAACTCTATATTGTGATGCTGGATGTGGGGAGAATTTTATTAACTAGAATGGACTGTGAAAAGCCCTGGTCTGGAGTTGTCATGGAAGGCAGGGTGTGAAGAGATGGTGGTTCATTTTACGATTACCGTGTACCACTTAATTTGTGTGATTAGATGCAACTCATCTGTGTTTTACATCACTTCACATACAATATGGAACATCTTGAAGGAGCTTTACCTTATTTCCACAATGCATGGTAGTGAAACGTGGGCTATTTCCTCATTGAACAGAGTGATGAAAGGTTAGACTGAAGGAAGACATGAAGTGATGACTGAGTATGAGGGTGGGGGAGGAGAGTTACTTCCACTGGGAGCCATTCTTGTTCCCAGGGAGGTGACAAAATGCTCTCTTTTCTCTTTTTCCTGAAGTTTAAGATCAAAAATAAGAGGAGCAGACAACAAGGATTTGGAGCAGTTTTAAAGACCCAGTTTAGAAGTTTCAAACCACATGGTGGTGCAAACATTCAGACACACTTTCTCCTTCCCTTACACTCATACAACAAGCAAAAGTGCCACCTGTTATGTCAGAAATATTGCCTCAGAATGGCCTTTGGTACACAGTGGGAACTCTGGGGAAGAAGTCTTGTGATAAGTTGCAGGGAACTTTGCAATGTCATGCTTTTGGCAAGTGTCCAATACTTAGTACACTGTGTCCTGGATCAGATTATGGAGAATGAAGTGAGAGGGTACTTGGGTTGGTGGTAGAGGAGAGAGTGGCCAGATCATCAGGAAAAAGGTTAGAAATGGCTCAGAGGACAGACGTCACTGACTGAGAGCAACTGGGAGAGAGACACCAGGATGGGTCAATTAGAACCTCCTCCTGAGCCTGGCATCCAGTGGTCCAGCACGATCAATACTTAGTTGTGTCCAGATGATGGTCCAGAATGTTACAAGTCTTCAATGACAACTGTGAACTTCTGCTTTCATCAGGTGGCATAACAAGCTGTTCAGATGGTACGAGTAACCGGGACAGCTTTCGACTGGATGACGATGGCCCCTATTCAGGACCATTCTGCGGTCGTGCCAGAGTGCACACGGATTTCACGCCAAGTCCCTATGACACTGACTCCCTCAAAATCAAGGTGAGAGGACATCATATCCCCCCTTCTGAATGGTTTGTCAAATGCTGATTTTCTGATCTGTTTCAGCAAGTATAAGCAGTGGGAGAACAGAGTGTGAGTGCGTTCTTCCCAACAGTAGAAGTGGAGGCTCGCTTACAGTGCTAAGAATTTGAATAAAATATGTGAGGTGGAGTCCGGGTGTCAGTCTGTTCAGGCTATTAGTGTAAGGTGTTGTTATGTAGATGATTCAGGTTCAGAGTCTATCAGGGAGGAAAGAACTCTCTGCATTTTCCGGAAAACCAAAGCCTCACAGTTGCTGAAGGTGCCCAACTCTGCCTGATACTTGCAGGAATAGAAATAATGAAGAGAGAGGGAGAAAAGGTGCAAACGTCAGGCAAGAGCCCAGCACAGCAAAGGCCTTGGGAACCAGACATGGCCGCGAAATTCCAGTACTTTTTATTTTTATTTTTATTTCCATAGGTTATTGGGGAACAGGTGGTGTTTGGTTACATGAGTGAGTTCTTTAGTAGTTATTTGTGAGACTCTGGTGCACCCATCACCCAAGCAGTATACACTGTACTCTATTTGTAGTATTTTATCCTTCACCACCTTCTCATCCTTTCCCCAAGTCCCCAAAGTCCATTGGGTCATTCCTACGCCTTTTCGTCTTCATAGCTTAGCTCTTGCTTATGAGTGAGAACATATGATGTTTGATTTTCCATTCCTAAGTTACTTTACATAGAATAATAGTGTCCAGTCCCATCTAGGTCACTGCAAATACTATTAATTCATTCCTTTTTATAGCTGAGTAATATTCCATCGTATATATATACACCATGGTTTTCTTTTCTTTTATTTTCTTTTCTTTTTTGATGGAGTCTTGCTCTGTCACCTGGCTGGAGTGCAGTAGTGCTATCTTGGTTCACTGCAACCTCTGCCTCCTGGGTTGAAGGAATTCTCCTCCCTCAGCCTCCCAGGTAGCTGGAGGCCACCACAACCCAGCTAATTTTTGTATTTTTAGTAGAGATGGGGTTTCAGCATGTTGGCCAGGATGGTCTCGATCTCTTGACCTCGTGATCCACCCACCTCAGCCTCTCAAAATGCTGGGATTACAGGCATAAGTCATCACGCCCAGCCTATACTACAGTTTCTTTATCCACTCATTGACTGATGGGCATTTGGGTTGGTTCCACATTTTTGCAATTGCAAATTGTGCTGCCACAAACATGTGTGTGCAAGTATCTTTTTCGTAAAATGACTTCTTTTCCTCTGCGTAGATACCTAGCAGTGGGATTGCTGAGTCAAATGGTAGTTCTACTTTTAGTTATTTAAAGAATCTCCACACTGTTTTCCATAGTGGTTGTACTAGTTTACACTCCCACCAACAGTATAGAAGTGTTCCCTTTTCACTACATCCACGCTAACATCTGCAATTTTTAAATTTTTTGATTCTGGCCATTCTTGCAGGAGTAAGGTGGTATCACATTGTGGTTTTGATTTGCGTTTCCCTGATCATTAGTAATGTTGAGCATTTTTTCTTGTGTTTGTTGGCCATTTGTATATCTTCTTTTGAGACTTGTCTATTCATGTCCTCAGCCTACTTTTTGATGGGATTGTTTGTTTTCTTGTTGATTTGAGTTCATTGTAGATTTTGGGTATTAGTCCTTTGTCAAATGTATAGATTGTGAAATTTTTTTCCCACACTGTGGGTTGTCTGTTTGCTCTGATGATTGTTTCTTTTACCATGCAAAAGCTCTTTAGTTTAATTAAGTCTCAGCAATTTATGTATGTTTGTTTTTATTGCATTTGCTTTTGGGTCCTTGGCCATGAAATCCTTGCCTAAGCCAATGTCTAGAAAGGTTTTTCCAATGTTATCTTCTGGAATTTTTATAGTTTCAGATCTTAGATTTAAGTCCTTAATCCATCTTGAGTTGATTTTTGTATAAGGTGAGAGTTGAGGATCCAGTTTCATTCTCCTACATGTGGCTAGCCAATTATCCCAGCACTATTTGTTGAAGAGGGTGTCCTTTCCCCACTTTATGTTTTTGTTTGCTTTTTAAAAGTCAGTTGGCGGTTAAGTATTTGGATTTATTTCTGGGTTCTCTTTTCTGTTCCATTTGTCTATGTGCCTATTTTTGTAGCAGTACCATGCTGTTTTGGTGACTATAACCTATAGTATAGTTTGAAATTAGGTAATGTGATGCCTCCAGATTTGTTCTTTTTGCTCAAGCTTGCTTTGGCTATGCAGTCTCGTTTTTAGTTCCATATGAATTTTAGAATAGTTTTTTCTAATTCTGTGAAGAACGATAGTGGTATTTTGATGGGAAGTCTGTTGAATTTGTGGATTGCTTTTGGCAGTATGGTCCTTTTCACAATATTGATTCTACCTATCCATGGGCATAGAACATGTTTCCATTTGTTTGTGCCATCTCTGATTTATTTCAGCCGTGCTTTGTAGTTTTCTTTGTGGAGATCTGTCGCCTTCTTAGTTAGGTATATTCCAAAGTTGTTTTTTTGTTTTGCTTTGTTTTGTTTTGCTTTTGCAGCTATTGTAAAAGGGGTTGAATTATTGATTTGATTCTTAGCTTGATTGCTGTTGGAGTATAAAAGAGCTACTGATTTGTGTACATTAATTTTGTATCCAGAAACTTTGCTGAATTCTTTTATCTGTTCTAGGAGCTTCCTGGAAGAGTCTTCATGGTTTTTTAGGTAAATGATCATATCATCAGAAAACAGTGACAGTTTGACTTCCTCTTTAGTGATTTAGATGCCCTTTATTTCCTTCTCTTTTTTGATTGCTCTGGCTAGGACTTCCAGTACTGTGTTGAAGAGGAATGGTGAGAGTGGGCATCCTTATCTTGTTCCGGTTCTCAAAAGGAATGCTTTCACCTTGTTACCGTTCAGTATTATATTGACTGTGGGTTTCTCATAGATGGATTTTATTATATTGAGGTATGTCCCTTGTATGCCTATTTTGCTGATTAAAAATCATGAAGAAATGCTGGATTTTGTCTAATGCTTTTCTGCACCTATTGAGATGGTCATGTGATTTTTGTTTTTAATTCTGTTCATATGGTGTATCACATTTATTAATGTGCGTATGTTAAACCATCCCAGCATCCCTGGTATTAAACTCACTTGATCATGGTGGATTATCTTTTTGATATTTTGCTGAATTCAGTTAGCTAGTATTTTGTTAAGAATTTTAGCATCTATGTTCATCAGGGATATTGGTCTGTAGTTTTCTTTTTTGGTTATCCTCTTTCCTGGTTTTGGTATTAGGGTGATACTGGCTTCATAGAATGATGTAGGGAGGGTTCCCTCTTTCTCTGTCTTGTGGGGTAGTGTCAATAGGATTGGTACCAATTCTTCTTTGGATGTCTGATAGAATTCTGCTCTGAATCGGTCTGGTCCTCAACTTTTTTTTTGTTGGTAATTTTTAAATTTCCATTTCAATATCATTGGTTGTTATTGGTCTGTTCTGGGTATCTAATTTTTCCTGATTTAAGCTAGGAGGGTTGTATCTTTCCAGGAATTTATCCGTGTTTTCTAGTTTATGCATGTAAAGGTTTTCATAGTAACCTTGAATGATCTTTTGTATTTCTGTAGTGTCAGTTGTAGTATCCCCTGTTTCATTTCTTATTGAGCTTATTTGAATTCTTACTAATGGTCTATTAATTTTGTTTATCTTTTCAAAAAACAGCTTTTTGTTTCATTTATCTTTTGTATTATTTCTGTTTCAATTTTATTTAGTTCTGCTCTGATCTTGGTTATTTCCTTTCTTCTGCTGTGTTTGAGTTTGGTTTGTTCTTGTTTCTCTCTTTCCTTGAAGTGTCACCTTAGATTGTCCGTTTGGACTATTTCAGACTTTTTGATGTAGGTGTTTAGGGCTATGAGCTTTCCTCTTAGCACCACCTTTGCTGTATCCCAGAGGTTTTGGTAGGTCATGTCACTATTGTTGTTTGGTTCGAATAATTTTTAAATTTCCATCTTGATTTCATTTTTCACCCAAAGATCATGTATTTGCATGGTTTTGAAGGTTCTTTTTGGAGTTAATTTCCAGTTTTATTCCACTGTAGACTGAAAGAGTGCTTGATAAATTTAAATTGTTTTATATTTATAGAGACTCATTTTATGGCCTATCATATGGTCTATCTTAGAGAAAGTTCCATATGTTGTTGAATACAATGTATATTCTGAGGTTGTTGGACAGAATGTTCTGTGTATATCTGTTAAGACTATTCGTTCCAGGGTATAATTTAAGTCCATTGTTTCTTTGTTGACTTTCTGTCTTGATCACCTGTCTAGTGCTGTCATTGGAGTATTGAAGTCCCCCACTATTATTATGTTGCTGTCCATCTCATTTCTTAGTCCTATTAGTAATTGTTTTTCAAATTTGGGAGCTCCAGTGTTAGGTGCATACATGTTTAGGATTGTGATATTTTCCTGCTAGACAAGGCCTTTTTATCATTGTGTAATGTCCCTCTTTGTCTTTTTTAACTTCTGTTGCTTTAAAGTTTGTTTTGTCTGATATGGCAATAGCTATTCCTGCTCATTTTTGGTGTCCATTTGCATGAAATGTCTTTTTCCACCCCTGTACCTTATGTTTGTGTGAGTCCTTATGTATTAGATGAGTCTCTTGAAGGCAGCAGATAGTTGGTTTGTGAAATCTTATCCATTCTGCAATTCTGTAACTTTCAAGTGGATAATTTAGGCTATTTAATTCAATGTTAGTATTGAGATGTGAGGTACTATTCCATTCATCATGCTATTTGTTGCCTGCATACATTTTGTGTGTGTGCATGTGCACTTTAAATTGTACTTTTGTTTTATAGGTCCTGTGAGATTTATGCTTCAAAGAGGTTCTGTTTTGATGTGTTTCCGGGATTTGTTTGAAGATTTAGAGCTCCTTTTAGTGGCTTGGTAGGGACGAATTCTTTCAACATTTGTTTGTCTGAAAAAGACTGTATCTTTCCTTCATATATGAAGTTTGATATCGCTGGATACAAAATTCTTAGCTAATAATTGTTTTGTTTGAGGAGACTGAAGATAGGGTCCCAATCCCTTCTAGTTTGTTGGGTTTCTGCTGAGAAATCTGCTGTTAATCTGATAGGTTTTCCTTTATGGGTTACCTGATCCTTTTGTCTCATTGCTCTTAAGATTCTTTCCTTTGTCTCAACTTTAGATAATCTGATGACAATGTGCCTAGGCAATAATCCTTTTGCAATGAATTTCCTAGGTGCTCTTCGTGTTTCTTGTATTTCGATGTCTAGATCTCTAGCAAGACCAGGGAAGTTTTCCTTGATTATTCCTTCAAATATGTTTTTCCAACTTTTAGATTTCTCTTCTTCCTCAGGAACACTGATTATTCTTATGTTTGGTCATTTAATATAATCCCAGACTTCTTGGAGGCTTTGTTCACATTTTCTTATGCTTTTTTCTTTGTCTTTGTTGGTTTGGATTAATTCAAAGACGTTGCCTTCGAGCTCTGAATTTCTTTCTTCTACTTATTCAATTCTATTGCTGGAACTTTCCAGAGCATTTTGCATTTCTATGTGTGTGTCCATTGTTTCCTGAAGTTTTGATTGTTTTTATTTATGCTATCTATCCTTGAATATTTCTCCCTTCACTTCTTGTATCATTTTTTGGATTTCCTTACATTGCGCTTCACCTTTCTCTGGTGCCTTCTGGTTAGTTTAATAACTAACCTCCTGAATTCTTTTTAAGGTAAATCAGGGATTTCTTCTTGGTTTGGGTCCATTGCTGGTGAGCTAGTGTGACTTTTTGATGGTATTAAAGAACTTTGTTTTGTCATGTTATCAGAGTTGGTGTTTTGGTTCCTTCTCATTTGGGTAGGCACTGTCAGAGGGAAGGTCTAGGGCTGAAGGCTGTTGTTCAGATTCTTTTGTCCCACAGGGTGTTCCCTTGATGTAGTACTCTCCCCCTTTTCCTATGGATGAGGCTTCCTGAGAGCGATCTGTAATGGTTGTTACCTCTCTTCTACATCTAGCCACCCAACAAGTCTACCAGGCTCTAGACTGGTACTAGGGGTTGTCTGCACAGAGTCTTGTGATGTTAACTGTCTGTGGGCCTCTCAGCTGTGGATACCAGCACAGTATTTGGGTTGTCTCCTGTTTACTGAAGGAGGAATCCACTTCCTTCAGGGGGTCTGTGAGTCCTCCCAGGTTTCCTGATTTATTTCTGCAACGTTCTGAAGCAAAAATTCATGATGTGAGTGTCCACACACTCCTCTGTCTGCTCGAGTTGGAGCTGCAACCTGGTCCCGCCTCCCATCTGCCATGATGCCCCGGAAATGTCTAGCACTTTTAAAGTTGGTTGCTATGAGTAACCAGAGACCTTTCTCCCAGTGATATTCCCTCCTGGATTCCCTCTTCTTATCCTCTGTATTCATTTTCTATTGCTGTGTAACACATTACCTCAAACTCAGAGGCATGAAACAACACAAATGTATTGTTAGCTCAGTTTCTATAGGTCATAATTGTGGGCATGGCTCAGTTGAATTCTAAGCAAGCTGTGATCTCACTGGAGGCTCAGGGTTCTCTTCTGAGTTCACTGGCTGTTGGCAGAATTCAGTTCCTTGTGGTTGTAGGACCAAGGACCCCCTCTTCTTGCTGGATGTCAACTGGAGGCCATTCTCAGCCTCTAGATTCCACCAGATAGAGCCCTCTCTACAACACAGCAGTTTGCTCTTTCAGGATGAGCAGGAAAAAGCTCACTCAGGCTTTAATCTTTATTTTAAGGGATCCTACCTGATTTGTCAGACCCACCAAGATAATCTCCCTTTCAGTTAATTCAAAATCAAATAACTCAGTACCCTAATTGGATCTGCAAAGTCCCCCCTATCATATAAGGGTAACATAATCATGAGTGTGAAATCCATCATTTTCATAATCCTGCACACACTCAAGGAGAGGGGTCGGTTACAATGGCACAAACATAAGGTTTTGTGCTAAAAGAATTCATAGATGTTAAATTATTCCTTTCTAATAACACAAAGTGCTAAAAGTCAAAGGACATAAAGTATGAATGTTCTATATTGTTAACACTAAACCAATGTTAACTAATAATTATGATATATTATGGAGTATTTATATTATTATTTAACATTTAAAGTCTTCACCCCTTCTCTTCATCCCTTTCATGCTATTAAATCAGAGTAAGCTCAACTGGAGAATAAAAAATGCACTATTCCCCATAGTAAGCTCCTTAGTTATGTATATGGAATGATCTGATGTCTAAGTTCAAGTCTTGGGGAAAGGATACCCATAACCTAGTAACCATTGTGGGAGAGAGCAGTAGAAGGAAATAAACACAACACAGTTTGACTCAGGATAGCCTTTCAACTTCCCTACAATACCATGCCAGGGTACCACTGCTGCTGCTGCCTGAGGTGAGTTTTGGTGGAACTCTTATAGGACACAATAGGAATTCCCCAGTTACCTATGAAAATTGAAATACTATTATTTCCATCAAGGGTCTTATCCAAAATGAAATTGAGTCTTTGCTTGATGACCTGTGGGCTTTCCTGGAATGTGCAGGTATATACCTGTAAAGGCTAAAGTTCCAAATTTACAAGTTTCAAGGATAATAGGAAGGATGCAGTAAAGGGTTTCCATGCATAGCAACTTTCTAGAGCTTCAGGAGAACTTCTCAGTCTCCCTAGCTGATACCATCCAACCTATGATTTGATTCCCTTTTGTTAAAGGCAGAAGGACCCAGTCTTTAGTTCACAAGACTAAACAGACAGATGATCACAAGGTAGACCAGATATTTCAGTCATGGTGAATTATACCATTACAAATAAAATTTGTTTTTTAGATGGAAGAACACACATTCCCAGAGTAGCAAGAAAAAAGTATTTTTAGTAGCAGGCTTGATGCTTTGTTTGAGGGTAGACACTTAAAAGGGGCTAAAATATTAGAATCTGTAAAGTCCTCTCTGAGGCAGAAAGTTTTAAGTCTCAAAAGAGGAACTATAACTCTTGAACATAGACATCATATTTGCACAGAAATAAATTTTCTTTACAAAGACACATCCCCATGAGGTTTTCTACCCTTGCCAATAACTGGCAGCCTATAGTTAATTATGGTCTTAGATGTGAGTAAAGAAAAAAACCAATTGATTTGTCCATACTAATATGATTCATTCATACTTCAATCTAAACTTTGCTGTGAGCTCAATCTAAGTGCTGTCTCTTCTTAATAAGAGGAGAGCATGAGTACCTTAAAAGGAATTAAGTAGCATAATTTATCCTTAGTGTACACATACTTTTACGTGAATTCTGCAAAATTTCTTTATTTTAGATGGATGAAATTCTTGAAATGGGTTTATTTTATACTGTAGATAAATTTTTCAGATGCACTAGAAATACATAGAGTAACAGACTTCTCTTTCATCTGCTTCCCCAGCTGGGGAGCACTTCCAGGAATGATAACTTGAGCTTTGTTACATATATATTACTTTGACAGTATAAATAAAAAGAGCATCATTTTTTAGTTCAGATAACTTGGACTTGAGTTCCGGTTCTGCCATTAACTTCCTGCAAGCTCTTCAGAAGTCATTTAATATCTCTGTTCCTTTTTCTGTAATATTTAAATTAATAATGATGATACTCCCTTTATGTATCTAAGAAGTGTGTTCTGAGCAAAAATAACTTAGAGTAGGCAAAAGTGTTTTGTAACTTACACTGTGCTCTCCAGTTATAAGTTGATAAATTGATACAATAACAGAAACAGAAACATGTCATCAAACTGTGTGAGAGCTTTTTGTCATGAATGTTGAAGTTTTCTTCATTGTAACTAGTACATAACTTCTTTGAATTTTTTTTAAGATAGGATCTCACTGTGTTGTCCAGGCTGGAGTGCAGTGACATGATTATAGCTCACTGTAGCCTTGAACTCCTCCCACCTCAGTCTACAGATACATGCTACCATGCCAGGCTAATTAAAAAAAAAAAAACTGTGGAGATGGGATCTCACTTTGTCACCCAGGCTAGTCTCAAACTCCTGGCCTCAAGCAATCCTCCCGCGTTGGCCTCCCAAAGTGCTGGGATTATAAGCATGACCCAGCATGCCACCAGCCTGAACTTTTGAAAGAAGTGAATGTTTAGATTTGTTTCTGTTATATCTGAACCGCTTTAGCATAATGTCTTCATTATCCTAGTTTTGTATGATTTCATTCTTTCTACCAATTTTTATAGCATCATAGTTCTCTGAAACTTAATGTTTATGGATTTCTTTGTCCTTAGAAAGGAGATATCATAGACATTATCTGCAAAACACCAATGGGGATGTGGACGGGAATGTTGAACAATAAAGTGGGAAACTTCAAATTCATTTATGTGGATGTCATCTTAGAAGAGGAAGCAGCCCCCAAGAAAATAAAGGCAAACCGAAGGAGTAACAATGAAAAATCCAAGACTCTGCAGGAGTTCCTAGAGAGGATTCATCTTCAGGTGAGCAAATCTATGTCCTGTTTGCTTTCGGCGGCATGTAAATGGACAAACTGAAGGGAGTGGATCAGTATTTGTGTTGTGTTGCTTAAAAATACAAGACTTAGAAGCAAAGGAAAGCCTGTTTTCCTAGAAGAGCTCTTATTTCTCCTTTATGACATTTTTTTTATGCAAGGACAAGTCTTGATCTAATATATACCTTAATAGTATTTAGCAGTGACAATATTTAGCAGTGACAATAGAGATGAACGTTGAGAAAATGCAATTAACAATGAAAAATATCTAGGAGAATAAAAGGCCCTAATAAAATGTCTAAATGAGAATGGTAAAGAGAATATAAGAAATAAAATAAGTCTAAAAAAGCGAAAGGAAAAATGAAAAGAGAAATGTATTTTCTACAAAGCAGAGGTCAAAATCAAGTTGAGAGAAGATAACTGAATGTAATTATTTTTAAAAAAATTTGAGGAAAACGGTGATCATCAAATCCCATAATGATTGTATTAAGGAAACTGTGTTGTCTGTATTTATCACCCAATTATTATTTTCTTGTTATATTACCAAATATCTTTTGAAATATCTACCTTGTTAAATGGTGTGTACATACAATACATCTAGTATCAATCAATTTACAGTTTTGCAATCCATTTCTAAAATTAACTCAGAAGTACTTTGATAGTTTTCAAAATTCATCAAGACAATAGTCAATTACACTTTTCTTGATTGTTTTTTTCTGAATTATCTAGTTATGTTCCTGTCTGTACACACAGTATCTAAGCCTTCCTATATTACTATTGGTGCACCTCAAATGAGATATTCCTGTGAGAATGTACAGGTTAGCGCCTTGCCTCTGCATCCTGTTTGTTCTGTGACCTGTGAGAAAACCAAGGTCTAAGAGACAGAAAAGGCTTTCCCAAGAACCCGCATTTAAATGGTTATATGTCAGAACAGGAATTTGTGTTTCTTTATTCTAATTCAGTGCTAAGAATATACTTTTCTAAAGAAAGAATTGTCACTCTTCTTGCTTTTCTTCCTTTTTTTTTTTTTTTTTGTTAAAAAGGGCTAGTCATAAGTTCTTCCTGATTACTTAAAACTTTTAGACTTCCTCTTATTCTATTTTAGTAATTAAAATAAGGATATTGAAATTAGATCAAGTAAAATGGGGGAGGAATCTGAGGAAGTTGAAAAAGCACTCAACTTCCTTTAATATTTTTATTTTGTTTGAGAGGATAGAAATTTCAAAATAACATACAGACTTTGAAACCAGAAACTTACGAATTTTAAACTAATATATATTGATTCAAATGATGAACAAAATACACATGCTGAGAAAACAATTCTTGCCCCAACTACAGTGCTTCTATGCTTAGTAAAAGTTTTCAATTAAATAGAAAGTCTTGAATTCCTTTGGTTTATATAATGCCTTTCAACCAAAATGCTACACCCACTTTTTTGTACAGAATTACATCTGTTTCAAACTCATTTTTTAACCTACCCCAAGAACATGTTGAGAGCAGATGCTTTTGCAATCATTAAAACAAGAAGAAATGTAGATTCTGAAATATTACTGTAGCATGCTACTCTGCTAGAGGCATTTTATTGAAAGACTTAAAGTAATGCTAGTTTTGCCAATTCAGTTAGTTGAGAAGTGAAAAATTTCCAAATGGGATGCATGATCCAACTATTGAATTGATCCATGATTTGAAATTGTATAGCTTAAGGTAATTATTTCCTCTTTACATTTGGCCTTCCAAAAGGCGAGAATTATACAACACAATCATTGAAGAGCCCTGGAGTTCATATGTCAAAAACTAATACAAGTGAAGTTAAGCAAAAGTTGTATTGGCACCTTTGGTTCCTATATGCATCTCTATAATCTAAAGAGAACTAAAAATAAAATATTTGAATCTAATTTGCATTATATTTTTTGTCCCACAGGAATATACCTCAACACTTTTGCTCAATGGTTATGAGACTCTAGAAGATTTAAAGGATATAAAAGAGAGTCACCTCATTGAATTAAATATTGAAAACCCAGATGACAGAAGAAGGTTACTATCAGCTGCTGAAAACTTCCTCGAAGAAGAAAGTAAGTGTGCACACCTACTCTTCTCCCCAGCTGATAATCACAGTTTAGTGTAAATAGTATAATCATGAGAAACAAAGCCCCCATTTTATTTACTGAGATCATGAAAGCATGCTTTCCCATAAAATAAGTGTTTCCATGTAAGTTTGAAAACAATAACTATGGTCAAATATATAATTAGGAAAAGGAACATATTTCCTTATTGGACTCAAGAAATGAAAGGACTTTTCTGGGTACCTCATTTCCATTCTGCAAAGGTATTAATTTACATGCAAGTGGATGCCTGCATTCCCAAAGACTGAGGGAGAGACAAGTATTTAGTAACAACATAAGCCATTAGTGAGAAATGTCACACATAGCTTCTGTAAAACAGCACAAAGCATGGCTTTAAGATAATGAGCCTTCATGCCACACGGAAAATTCATTTCATCACCACATAGTCACATCTTGTACATGTTTATAGTACTCTTTCAAAATGTTATAATAGCTTGCAAAAATATTCCGCACTCACTTTTATTGTATGAGATGGTTCTCTGTATTTGTAAGTATTAACTGAAGATGAAATAATCATGGAGATTTGCAGAATATTATCTACACCAACCAGGCTTGTAAAGATAGAATAGCTTTTATTTTTTATAATTATCCATCCAGATTGCCTTTCCTGCCAAATCTGGTCAGGTGCCCAAACACTGAGCTTAGGGTGTGCCAAACTCCGCAAGGAGTACTTTGTGAGCAACCAAATGGGGAAAGTCTAACTTTAAAGATAAAAAGGAACTTAGATTATCAAATCCAGCCTTCTCTATCAAAAAATACTACTACTAGAAATAATTATTAGTATTAATATTATTAGTTTTTGAGATGGTGTCTAAATCCGCTGTCCAGGTTGGAGTGCAGTGGCACGATCTCGGCTCATTACAACCTCTGCCTCCAGGGTTCAAGCGATTCTCATGCTTCAGCCTCCAAGTACCTGAGATTATAGGCATGCCACCACACCCGGCTAATTTTTTGTATTTTTAGTGGAGATGGGGTTTCACCATATTGGCCAGCCTGGTCTTGAACTTTTGACCTCAAGTGATCCTCCCACCTCGGCCTCCCAAAGTGCTGGGATTACAAGCATGAGCCACCACACCCAGCAGTAAAAATAATACTAGAAATTATTAACTACATTTTTTAAAACATGTTTGCTCAGAGCAAGACTCTGGGCCAGGGTCTTTCCTGATTATTCTCTTGAGTACTTACCCCAGTTCTTTGACTTAGACAGTACCGCCCTCATTTTTATGATGAGAAATTGAGACAGTAAGTAACTTGTCTAAAAACACTCCCTTAGTGAAGTGTAGAGCTGGAATTCCAACCCAGTGTATGTGCTGCTATGTTATGCTTTCTAACACTACAAGTAACAGCCAAATGGAGAGTTATATATAAATAACTTTATATATGAATAACTTTATATATGAGGAGGGAGGAAAGCGTTATTTAGGGACCAGGCCTCCTGATTGTCCTTTTGTGGGCTATTCTACACTGTCTCTCATAAGTCCCACAAAATTGAGGCAGAGCACATGTTCCCTATACACTGACTTTTTATCTAGTGAAAAGTAGTTTACTTTTTAAGAAATTGTTTTTTACTTTATTCTTATCATCCTTTTCCAAGAGCTTTCACAGACATAACTAATTTGACATCAGCAGGACTGATTTCATCATCAGGCCTAGGTTATTACATGCTTTCTTTGAAGTGTGGGGCTGGGAGATGGAAAAGAGAGGGAGATGTGGTCACAGAGGCAGACAAAGTTCAAACTTCAGAAAGTAGCCAATTTAATCAATATTTCAAGTCAAGACAAAGCTGATCAGTATAAACAGATATAGTAAGTTCTTTCAGGTAAAGGAGTCAGTTTCCTTCACATCTTGTCATTTCAAGACATGGATCCTCACTAAACAATGTTTGGCTTAGAAGTAGAGTCTATAGAGTTTTATTATGGACAATGTCCAGTGTCATCGCCAATATTCTCCAAAATGATTTGGCCATGAAGTACAGGGAGGAGAAGAGTATTTTGTGAACAGTTGTAAATAATTGCTTTTCTTCCATAATATCACACATCTAGGTATTTTACCCAATTTACAGATAAGGAATAAATTGGGAGATGAATTTCAAAGAAGTCGAACAGCTAGATGAGTGCAGAGATGGAGATTTAATCAAAGGGAGTCTGCTATAAACTCCGCCACATGTGCAGATTGGCCAATAGGAAAGCAATGAATATTTGAAAATTGAAGTTTTCTGCTACTTCACCAATTGTCTCAAGGGCTTTAGTTCAGTTTTCTATATCAGAAAGTGAAAGACGAGAGGCTACCATGGCTGCCTGTCAACAGGGTTTGCGGAGAGAAGGGGCTGGGAACCTGGGCAAGCAGCACTTTCAGCAATGACCAGTGTCCCCAGGGACCCACAGAGGGAAGATGGATTCAGTGCCAAAGGCTTGTGTCTCCTTAATTTTTTCATTCCACCTCACTCATCACCTGTCTCCTTTCTATGCTAACAAAAGAACAATTATTCATAGACGGTAACATTATTTATAGAGCTGGTGTAATTAAAAAAAAAAAAAGAAACACCTGACGCAAAATTCTTCCGTTGCAAGATGAGAAGATGAAAATCCAGTAGCTAAGTGGCTTTTTGAAGCTCACAAATCTATAATTCAGTCTCTTACATCTATTAGAAACATGTTCTGCCATATCCTGGTCTCTGAAAACAAAACATAGTATCTCCAAAGCATTAAATGGTTTTTGATATTTGATATATATTTGATATAGAAAGGACATGTCCCAGAAATTATTCCCCTGCATAAAACTTTAGAAAATGATACTTGAAGGTCACTAGAAGTTGATTACTTAACGACAGCCCGTAAGGTACAAACATACACACAGCCAAATTCTGTGAGATGAAAAATGGAAAAAAAAAATACAGATTCAACCAGTGCTTCTTGTCAACACACTACCTTGAGATTTTTCTTATTTTAATCTTACGGTTTAGAGTAGTATTAGAATATACATGTCAAAAAGATGCATATTGCATGTTAGGCTATTCTGACTGAAAGCCATTTATCTTATATGAAACTGCTTTGCTCAAGAAATAAAGAAGAATGACTTCCATTTGTTGATAAGATGATGAGTTCTGATGATTTGGCACCATGCTGGCTGCATGCTTATTTTTATCTATTTTCTACTCTGTGAATCATATCTCCTACAACCATGCTAAAGATTAAATGCACAACCTTCCTGTACCTTGAATGATAAAGACCTTGAGTATATGGTTATATAAAACTGAGACAGTTAAGAACAAATGCATGTCACATTAAAGGTTAAAAATAGTTTGCTTTTTTTTTTTTTTTAAGAATAGGGCATGTAAATTTTCTAGGATATTATGTATGCATTTTATTTTGATCATTGAATGATGTCAGTTTGAGGAATCACAATAAATTCCTAGTTTGGTGTTTCATTGTTTGTTAGATTGAGAACATAAAAGGATCTGCTTTGCTAATCATTCAATATAAAAGTTGAGCAAAATGGCCACATATCATGAGGATAAGAGCTAAAATTTTGAGATAATGTAGAAAAGACGACAAGTCCTATGTGAGACTTGAATATATCTAGAGAGACCAAGAGGATGGGGTACAAAACATGGGGAAAACAAAACAGACTTCTAAGATTTAAAGCAAGCATTTTTCCTTTTCTCTTCTTAGCCCAACATAGATAGTATTGTACCCACTTTGACCTTGAAAATATAAACTGGATTATACTTTTTTTTTTGTATTATACTTTAAGTTCTAGGATACATGTGCAGAACGTGGAGGTTTGTTACACAGGTATACACGTGCCATGGTTGTTTGCTGCACCCATCAACCCTTCATCTACATTAGGCATTTCTCCTAATGCTATCCTTCTCCTAGCCCCCCAGCCCCTGACAAGCCATGGTGTGTGATGTTCCCCTCCTTGTGTCCGTATGTTCTCATTGTTCAACTCCCACTTATGAGTGAGAACATGTGGTGTCTGATTTTCTGTTCCTGTGTTAGTTTACTGAGAATGATGGTTTCCAGCTTCATCCATGTCCCTGCAAAGGACATGAACTCTTCCTTTTTAATGGCTGCATAGTATTCCATGGTGTATATGTGCCAGATTTTCTTTATTCAGTCTGTCATTCATGGGCATTTGGGTTGGTACCAAATATTTGCTATTGTGAACAGTGCTGCTATAAACATACATGTGCATGTGTCTTTATAGTAGAACGATTTATAATCCTTTGGGTATATACCCAGTAATGGGATTGCTGGGTCAAATGGTATTTCTGGTGCTAGATCCCTGAGGAATCGCCACACTGTCTTCCACAATGGTTGAAGTAATTTACACTCCCACTAAGAGTGTAAAAGCGTTCCTACTTCTCCACATCCTCTCCAGCATTTGTTGTTTCCTGACTTTTTAATGATCACCATTCTAACCGATGTGAGATGGTATCTAGGTCACTGTTTGGCAGGAAGTAAAGATGCTTCTCCAGCAAGCTGATAAAAGGGCTGGCATGTGGTGTTGGCACTGATCACAGGATTACCTCTGGAGGAGGATAACCACCCTGGGGTTCTGCAGTCCCAGCAAGACCAGCATAGATATTTGGAACTTGCTCCTGTGTTGCATTAGAATTGAGAGGAATTAGGTCATTGGTTCCCTCAACTGGGAATCTAGATAAGGTTATAAGGTTATAAGGAGAAGAAAAACTGGGATGAGATGCAGCTCTTGAAGGGACAAGAGAGCAGGATCTGTTTATTTTGTGCACATTTGGGTTTTTCTATTTGTCGTCTGAATTTAAAAATGTTTCATTTACTTTGGGAGTGAATATTCTCAAAAAAAAAGAACAGAGAATGTGTGTGTGTGTGTGTGTGTGTGTGTGTGTGTGTGTGTGTGTGTGTGTTTGTATGTGTGTTGTTGTTGTTGTTCCATAAACACAATCTTCAAGGCCCCTTTGCCTTACTCTGAAGTGCCTCTTTAGAATAATAAGATGGTTTACTGTTGTTTATAGTAAACATCTTCTCTTTATTCTGCACTTGTTCCTCATTTTCCACATTTAGAAGCACTTCGATGTGTCTTAAAATTGTGTCTATGAGAATGTGTACTATTGTCCTTGGGGAAAATGGGTGATGGAAATACCTTGTTTGCTCTAGATTACAGGGATATTTAAATTTAAAATTGAAAGAAAAAATGTAACAGAATAAGCAAACCTTACAGAATCTATATACAATGCATTTGAGGTACCTGCAAACTCTGGTGGCAGTGCCAAATGAGGAGGAAGGGGAAAGGGTGGGTTGTGTGCCAGAACTTTGATACCAGCTGTGGTCACAGCAGCCCCTCATTGCTCAAGCATCCCCAGTTGTGCCTTCCTGCCTGCCTGCCTGCCTGCCCAAATCGATGCAGGGCAAATGGCGGGCCGCAGCCAGGAGCCTGGAACACAAGCTGTCAGCAGGGGAGATTTGTAGTTATGCCAAGCAGCAGTCCAGCAGTTGGCCTAACAGTGTGCCAGCATAGCCTGGTGCCCTAGCCCCTGACATGTGTACCTGGAGTTTCCAACCCACTTGCCATATGATTTGCATCTAGATTCAAGAAATATACGGCTTTGAAGAAAAGCTATGCTACCTGTCCACAGAAAGTAGAGAAAGCATGCAGGCATTTTACTTGTATGTATTTAATATCTATAGTCATAGTTGTTCGCCCTCATGCAATTTAATTTCTTCAGATTTCTTTTTAATTTTACCTCTAAACTTTCATTTATGATGGTTGCCATATTCTATATCACACACAAAAAAAAACACAAAATAAAGCATAAGGATTCTCACTTTTCTACCAGAAAATTTCCAATGAAAAGTGTTCACAGATTTTTCACTTTAGTCACATAAGGAGACTAAATTAGAGAGCTAATGCCCGCACATATAGAGCACTCCTATACCTGTGTTTATATTGCATTGTGATTGTATACTACACATAGCATTGTAATGATTACCCTGGCCAAACAAGACCGAATCTTCTATTACCATGTGCTTTCCCCAAGCCCCTAGTCCTGTGATTTGCATTAGTGGATGGTTAACAAATGCACGTAAAATGGGTAAATGATGAATGAGGAGGTCAAAAGATCCCCAAATAGTAAGTCAGTCTTCTATTATTATAAAGATAAAGTTGCCTGCAATCCCACCTCACACATACAAGTATTTGTAATAAGCAGATCGGTATTCGGGTATGTTATCAAGATTTAGTTTATGAATATGCTAAGCATGCATGTGTGCAAAAGTGTAAATAAGTATATTTTTGGAAGGTAATAATGTAAAACACAATCAAAGTTTAAAATATGCACACTTTTGTATCCAGAAATTCCAGTTCTAAGTATTTGTTCTACTAAATTCAAGATACAAACGCATAAAAATACTAGCTAAAAATCTAGTAGTTTTGGGTAAAAACTAAAAACAATAGGGACTTCCACCAATAATTAACCTGTTGAATAAATTAAGATATACCCAAACAATAAAGTAGTTTTGAAGGTGTTATGTTAGGAAAATGATGTAGCATGCTGTTTACTGATAGTAAAGTTTTTCAAAAACATGTTAAATGTGAAAGCAAATTGTAGACCAATAATATACAGAGTAATCCTATTTTTGTCAAAAGTAATAATTTTAGACATAATGAAATTAGATTAGTTTTTTACCGTATCTATATAGGGAAGGCAAAATTTTATCTCTACCCTCTTAGGCTTTTTACAACAGCTGAAAATTAAATTGACATAAGACAGACCAACAGGAGAAAAATCACACAAATTTATTTAACACAAATTTCATGTGGCAAGGGAGCTGTCATAAGAAATGAAGACCCAAAGATGCAGTTAGAGTTGAACACTTGTATACTGAAGTAGAAAAAGAGTAACAAGTTGTGAAAATGTGACAAGTCACAGAAGCTTGAAATAGGCTAGCTAATTGGATGGGGCAGTACAAAGATAAGGGCTTGTCTAACATTGCTTGTTTGTACAGATTCCCTCCGCCTCAACTTCCTGTCCCCGAAGATAGGAACGATACTTTCCTTCTGGTAGAGGAAAAGTGGCTTTCACATGGAAATGTCATCTGCTTTTAAGTAGCAGAAGGAAAGTCAGACTGGGCATGGTGGCTCATGCCTGTAATCCCAAAACTCTGGGAGGCTGAGGCAGGAGGATTGCTTGAGCCCAAGAGTTCAAGACCAATCTGGACAACCTAGCCAGACCCTATTTCTCTCTCAAAAAAAAAAAAAAAGAAAGAAAGTCAGAGTGATATTCTTGCACCTGCTCTCTTCAAGGGTCTTCAACTCAAAATAGTCAATATGCCAGAGCAGCATATTGTGGGGTAATGTGTTCTTAACTCCTTCATCAAGTAAATGGGTTTAATTAACCTGTAAGAAATATGGACTTGACTTTCCAAGGTCTGTAATTAAATAATGTGTGACAGTTATAAACATTATTTGATCATTACCAAAATAGTACAATATGACAACTTTAACTGAGGAGGATAAATATTTCCTGGGACCGAAGGCCTCCATAGGGTGTGTGGTTGGGGAGAGGGGCAGTCTAATGAGACTGCCCAGGTAGGTGCTGAGTTACGGTGATCTTGAGTGAGTATGCCTCTGCCCCTGCTGAAGTACCTAGCACAGTGGAAGTGGAGATTGCCCTGGCTGAGAGAGAAAAGATCTATTTCCAGGTACACATCTCGTTAGAAGCTAGGCTCCAAAAAGAGACAGGCAAGAGCAGGGGAAGTCATTTCAACTCCATATCCTCTCATGGCCTCAGGGGAACAGAAGCAACGGGTTATTTTCCTATGAATGGAATCCTATTTTTCATTTGTTGTTGTGTTTCCAAAAGGTGGGTTAGTATTCAAGTGAAATGAACACCAGATAGTCACTGTTACTAGGAGAATTAAAGTGTTCAGGTAACTTAAGAATGTGCTTTAGATGAAATAAAAAATAGTGGAGAGAAAAGCCATGTGGTCCACTAAATTTTCCTCCATGGATAATGCTGCCTCTGGACAAATAAATACAGCCATAGTTACCTGAACAGTAGCTGGGTTTTCATTTGAGTGACTCCAGTGAGGTTAAAACATGAGGTTGAGGTTTTGAGTCATCCTGAGATGTGTGTTCCTGGGTTTTCCCTCTTTGGAGATGGCCCCAGGATAGAGAAAAACAGGAGGACGATTGATGGAGCTTAGAGGTATTCTCATTTAAATGTTAACAAAATTCCTGTTTTGCTCTTCTTTAGTTCTAATTTTCTTTAATTCATCTAAATATCATTGTGTTTATTAAAAAATTATTTATTGAGAAATTCCTTTAGCCAGGAATTTTCCTATGCCTTCAAGGTTGCATAATTTTACAGTACTTGGCCCAAAGAAAGAGAGGCTTCAAAGCTAAGTCAAGCAAAATGGTAAAGACAAAGTCTGGATGACTTGGGCGAAGAAATCTGGGAAAGTCAAGCAAAATTCGTTTTCATAAAAGTTGAATCTTTAACTTTTTAATATGTAAAGGTGGGGCAGATTTCTCTTCTTTATTAATTTTTTCCCAGAATAAGGATCCAGTTTTATTTCCTTAAAGCTGTCTTCACTTTTAGTATAATTGAGATTGCCTTTCTTCATTAATTAAATGTCACAACTCCAATATAATTATTTTGTGAATAATTATATTAGCTGTCTTCTGTTTTCATCACCATGCCACCCTTTTTTTTTTTCAACATTGATACCTATCTTAAAATGGTTTTTTCATGGGCTTTATACAATTCTGTAACAATTTTGGTAGGAAATAAATTATTTTAATATGCAAATTAGCTCTTCATAATAAAATATTTCCTAAATAATTTTTTAATATTATCATTTTATTTTTATTACATAGAGTACAGAATTATACAGCTTTCTGGAGTTCCTATTATGCCTGCTGTCAACTGGCAGCAATAAGAAAGACCCTTTTTCAAATTATTTAATAATTCTTCAATGTATTCTAATTTAGATATGTATGGCCTTTAAGATATTTACAAATCATTTGGGGGCTTTATTAAAAAATTATACCATTTTAATGCTTTCATTAAAAAGCAATGTGGATGACCTTAGAAATAGAGGGGAAATTAACAAATTTGAACACTTTTGTTTGTAAATTGTATGCATATGTATATGTTTTTATATAATTTTAATAATAGAATGCATGAATTATGTATACTTTTTTAAACCTAGCGTATTATCTGAAAAGTTTTAGTATAAAAAGATGCCCTGAAACATCTTATGGGAAGTCTGTAATTTTGTAAGCAAACCTGTTTCTTATTCCAATGTGTTACTTGCCTGGTTAGCCCAGATGATTGAACCATGGGACAAAACTGATGAAGGTTACGGTTTCAATTTCTGGGTAGACCAGTTAGCTTTACTCTGTTTCATGGCCACATGAAGGGACTAAATGACTTAGAAAGAAAATGTGGATGCATTAGTATGAACTCATCTCCTCTGCAGGAAAGAAACACCCATAGTACAAGACCTAGGTTTGCGCCAATCCCTGTCATTAGTGTCAGGATGCAAAGAAGCAAGAAGAGGAAAATCTCGATCCTCCAAATGCAAAAGTGAATGCAATATAGCTTTCATCTCCGTAATCTAACATAATGACCTGCCTTTTTATAGTTACAATTGAGGGGTTCCAGGTGATCACCTGCCTGAAATTATTGCAAGCCTGGTGGGAAGCATCTGAGGAGGCACAGTCATGTTTTCATTTCACTAGGAAATCATTTAGCAAATTACTGCTGTTCTGTAAATTACTGTGCTGCATAACTTTCATACTGAGAAACTATTTTCTTTTTCCATAAAAATTGCGGATGAAAGGTTTCTACAATAAATGACCTGTGTTTAAAACAAAACTATTCCTAGAATTTAGAGAATGTGATATAGCATTTCTCATGTGGAAATAAAAACAAATACATTCTTATTACTAATATTACACAATGACATATTCTCTGGTAAAGACAGTTTTTAATTTATTTACTTTGTTCCCCATTGAGGTGAATGCACAGAGGCTTCTGGGGGTGAAATAACAAGCTAAATACTTTTTTTTTTTTTAAAAAGGAGAAGAACTGATTTTGGAAATTATAGTTCTTAAAGACTCTGTTTCATATCCTGAAGAGAGTCCCACAATTGGTAATCAGCCTAAATGGAACAGAGTATTGGGAACAAACAGTTTTCTTTTTTTATTTTTATTTATTATTATTATTATTATTATTATTATTATTATTATTATTGAGACGGAGTCTCGCTCTGTCGCCCAGGCTGGAGTGCAGTGGCAAGCTCCGCCTCCCGGGTTTACGCCATTCTCCTGCGTCAGCCTCCCGAGTAGCTGGGACTATAGGTGCCGCCACCTCGCCCCGCTAGTTTTTTTTTTTTTTTTTTTTTTTTTTTTTTTTGTATTTTTTTAGTAGAGACGGGTTTTCACCGTGTTCCCGAGGATGGTCTGGATCTCCTGACCTCGTGATCCGCCCGTCTCGGCCTCCCAAAGTGCTGGGATTACAGGCTTGAGCCACCGCGCCCGGCCACAAACAGTTTTCATTATGCCAAATCTTGTTTAGGATATCAATGTGAAGGAAAGTAGATCAGTTCTTTTAATTTTGCATTGAGGTAATATTGGCCCAAACATAATCTGGGGAAATGTGGCCTTATCCCCACAATCATTATGACTAAGAGGTTCACACTCCAAATAGGATGATCACTGCTGATGTGGCAGAGTGCATACAAAAGGACTCATTCCTCTGGCCTTTTCTAGAAACACTTGGATAATGCAACACAGAGCTGGCTCATTTCATTTCAGTAGCAATAAGATAGAAAAGCAGAGGCAGGATAGAAAGCAATTCTTCAGAGAATGAGGTCCCATTTTAGTGCTGCCTTTTCATTAAAAAAAAGGGGGGGGCTTAGAAAGAAGAATGAATGACTGATACTCAGAAAGACTAGTGAATAATAAGTAAACCCTCCCAAACTTAAAGATGGTTATGAATAACGAACACAAAATGCTTCCATGGTAGCTAAAATTTAAAAATAACAATCACGATAGGTGCATATTAAAACTGTCATCTTATACCTAAAACTAGTTATAATATCACTAGACAAATACCTGATATTTGAATCTACAGTTAAATGAAGTTGTGGGGCAAATGTGAAGATTCAGAAGAACGGCATGAATATGGTTTCACTGTTGCAAATACAAGCCCTAAGGAAAAGGTTAAAAGAACTGCTATGACTCATTCTGAAAATGAGTAGACTAAGAAGCAATTTTTATGATTTTCTTCCAGCCTTTCTCAACCAGTCTCCTTCTTCGAAACTACGGAACTTAGAACATATTTTAAGTAACACTTTTCAATTTCTGCCATGGATGGTGCATAACTAGTACCATTCTATAAGTATTAAAGAGAAGTTAATTCATTAATACAAGGGTAACTTACAGCACAATTCTCATTTGTAATGGAAGTTGATGGCAATCAGACACACAGTGGATCGCAAACTAATGTTAGCAGAACATATGGAAACTAGAAAATGCATTTTAAAGCAAGATATATATATATATAATACATAAGATAAAGAGTAGATTTCCTAGATATAAATTAATTAGCATTATAATAGCCTATTGAAGAAAATCATACATTTTCCTTCTTTGAAGGATTTCGAGGTTTGGATTTACTTCATTCTCACTGGAATGGGATGAAGTGCAAAGCCTCTGTCGGCAGAGTTCTTTTCCCAACCTTAAATGTGTGTTTGGCTCTTTCAACAAGGAGCTATTCAAATACCTACTGTGGTGAAGCCCCAGTGTTAGAAGGGGAAAGAGGAAGATGTGGTACTGCAGCTAAGAGGCAGTCCCTGAGACCTATTTCTTCTCTAAGGAGCTCAGCGTCACATGGACAGAGAGAAAGTTGACGCTAAAGGAATCAAGAAGAGTAACATTTGAACTTCAGGCTGCTTAGGGGTTCTTCCAAAATATATTTTGTTACATCCTTAATATTCATCTTTTTCTAAAAGATAATGCCTGTTGAATATAGAACACTGCTTTAAGAATGCAGAATTATTAATCTGAAAATAAATGATTATTATTCAGGACTACAGACAAAGCTATGGAAGACTAAATATTCATAAGGTAGATTCAGTGGAAATTTTGGTGTTTTACTTTCTAAAAGCAACCTGGTTTCTTATATCTATTTTGTGATACATGCAAACGTAGGAAAACTCTGGATATTTAAAGTTTCATTAGGTAACTTCCAAATAATTGAAGTCCTACTGTACATTCTTACTCATAGTGATAATTTCTTAATTAATCCAGATTATCATGAATCTAAAATTATTCACAAAGATCACTATTGACTTGGATTGTGCATTTAAACTATAAGTGCCTTTTTGTAATGATACTTTAAGGAGTATTTGGACAAGGCATCAGTCACACTGTGGATACAATCTGCTTTCTCTGGCAGCTTATTATTAATGTAAAATGAGAGTCCATATTGATCTTTGCTTATGCAGGAAATGCACATGAATTCCATGAAACTGCAAGTGAAGAGTGAAGGGCAAATTTTGGCTTCTAATAAAACAGTAGCTTGGATATTTGAGTGCAAATCTCTCTTTTGAAATAAACAAAGATATCTTATACTTGCAGAACTTTCCGTTGTAATGAAGTCATGGCTAGAACAGTTAAAATAGGATAATACTTGAAAGTGAATGAGTACATGAATAAGATTTTGTGTTGCTTTACCTAACTCCTGCTCTCTTTTCCATTTACAGTTATTCAAGAGCAAGAAAATGAACTTATGCCCCTATCCTTGAGCTCAGACATCTCCTTAAATAAGTCACAGTTAGATGACTGCCCAAGGGACTCTGGTTGTTATATCTCATCAGGAAATTCAGATAATGGCAAGGAGGATCTGGAGTCTGAAAATTTGTCTGACATGGTACATAAGATTACTATCGCAGAGCCAAGTGACTGAACACACACTCTCAACTATATATCTACAGATGCATCTGTTTTAACTCTTCTTGAGCTAAAAAAAACATCAAGTAGGAGAGGAAGATAAATATTTGTAAATAAAACCTAGGTTTAAATGTTTTAATCTGAATAATTGTACATAAAATTTTGTATCTCTAACATTCCAAATTATTGTCAATAAAATATATATTTATTATTTTAAATACTATGTGTTAATATTTCACTTGCCTGTATTAGAAAGGCATAATGTAAGACTTTGGTATGTGTGACATATGCTTCATTTGACTTTCTTTTACAAGTACAATATCTGCAAAAAACAAAGTAACCTTTTTTCCTACCTGCCAGTTTTGAATTTGTATATGTTATTGAACAAATAGTATTAGAGGATTCACTGTTGAAACAAGTTGTCCAAGCAATGCCATATTCATTTTTACACTTATTGGGAAAGTGTGAGTTAATATTGGACACATTGTATCCTGATCCACAGTGGAGTTTCAGTAATTATATTTTGTTGACTTCTTTTGTTTTCTAGTATAAAAGTATAGATAATGTGTTGTCACTTCTGATTTAGTGAAACCAATTGTAATAATTGTACAGATATTTTGTCTTTAAGTGTAAATATTTTAAAATTTGACATAACCTAATGCTAATAATAAAAAGAACTATTTGCATATTGCATTTTCCAGAGTAGTGTTACTTGGGGGTTTTAATATTGGACTATAGAGAAAATATCTCCTCCCAGACACCCCTCACTTTTTGTAATACAAGTGCATCCCACAGCAATAATCTCAACGTCTTCAACTTCATCTGTCCCCTGAACCCCAATGATGTTTATCTGACTCACTTGATACCCCCAGGAAACTTCAATTCCACATAACCAAACCATTGATTTTCTCTATAAATTTGTTTCTGCTTTTTTACTGCCAACTCCTCTTTACTGCTACTAATATCCAGCCAGTCATCAAAGCAGAAAATCGATTCTTGCTTCATCTCACATATGTCCTCATACAAATGCAGTAAGTAATCAAGCCCTATGGATCCTACCTCTAAAAATGCTTTCATATTCATGGCGTTCTATCCATTTCCATGGTTGTTGTCTTGCTTTGGATCCTCATGATCTCATGCACGGAATATGGCAGTAGCTTTCCAACTGACCCCCTACCTTCTCATCCATCCTCCACAGAGCCTCCAGATAAATCTTTCTAACCCATGAATCAAATCAGGTACTTTTCTGCTTGAAAGTTTTGCATGGCTTGTCATTGTCTTTAGTATAATATCCAAACATTCTTCCAGACTGCATAAGGTATTCCCCAATTGCTTTGTATCTACTTTATGAATTGTAACTAAACCCTCACCACCACTACCATACACACACACCTCTCAATCTACACTCCAGTCATAACAATCGACTTGCAATTTTCTTCCCTTTGGGACTTTTCATATACTATTTATTTGCCTGGAGTGTCTCCTGCTATTTTCCACATTAGGAAGTCTCCTCCTTTTCTCCATCCTGAAGGTCACTTACTCTGCGAAGCCTTCCATGATTGCCTTTGGTGCCCTCTTCTTTGTGTTTCCATTCCACTTGTAAATTGCGGGTCATAACACTTGTCATATTATGCTTTGTATGATAATTGCCCTTCCATAAGACTGACCTCCTTGTGACAGAGATTATTTTGTTTAGCCTTTTTAATCACCGGTGCCTAACGTAATACCAGGCATACAGTAGGCACTTAGGAAATATTTGCTAGAGGGCATTGAATATGATGATTATTCCCATATAACAGATTCCATCTTCCTATTTAAATTGATCCATTCGAACTTTAGGTAAGTACCTTCCAATGTAACCTGTTTTTTTTTTTTTTTTTTTTTTTAACAAATAAAATATAATACCTTAGGAAAAAACAGGAAACACACAGTGTTATTTCAAATGCTGGAGGACATTACACTGTTAACGTCTGGCATATTTTCCCAGATCCCTGAGATTTAACTGCATGCGCAGTGCCCAGGTGAGGCTAACGCGTCTGTCCGCCTCTATTCTTCCCCCTTCACAGCATGAAATGGGGTTTCAGTTTCAGTTTTCCGAGGTGCTGCCTCCGTTCTGACCCCACTCTTGCTATGGCTACCACTCCAAATCGATTATTCTGGGAGTCCTTAAACACAGAAGTCACTAACCATGATTTTAAAACTTTAATCAACCTGCTGCCTCAGGGAGATCAAGACAGGATAGCTTCTTCATGGAGATGCCAGGAAACTGTAAGTTGGGGAGCAACTAACAAACTACTTGACTTTAAAACGGTGGCAATCGCCCATGACGCATACTCAGCCACAACTTCAATCGCTTAAAAATGAAGGTCTGGTACCCAGTCAAGGATGTAGGGAAATGCTTTTGAGAGGAAGTGCTGCAGAGGCCTTGAGGAGATTGAAGCAGAGGAAGAGAGATTGGATTCCTAAAAAGAGGAGACACAATGAGGCTCAGGTGGTCAGGAGGAAGGCCTCATCACCGAGTTCTGCACTAAAAAGGACACAAGAATGGCAGACGTATACTGCACATTAAGGGAGCGCTGCTGTCCTCACCTTACCCATAGCTCCTTACGATCCCCTGCAGCTCTAGCCTCAGCTCCCTCAACGTGGGGGAGTGAACATCAACAGAAGGAAGACAGGTTTTTCTCTTGGCCATGGAAAGCTGAATAAAGAGGAGCGGAAAGATAAGAAACAGCTCATCCAAGTTCGGGAGGTAGTGGAGGAACTTGGACCTTCTGCTGCTTTTGGCTGAGTGAGAGACATGAGTCCGAGCCTTTTAAGATGGCTAAAGGATTAACATTATAATAATTACAGGATCATGATACTGGCTTTGTGTTTCTAGGTTGAACCCTGATGACATTCCCAGTCTCATTTGTTTATTTATTCACTCAGTAATATTTAAACTTGGAACGTGTATACTGTCCAAGACGATGCCAACAAAGGTCTTTTTAATGATACAACTGCATGAGAATCATACCATAGCTTCTCTCATTGGAACCCACTGAGTCTTTCATATATACACAGATTGGAATATACTGTTACTCTGATCCCAGAGATTCCGTATCTTTGCAAATTCAAGTATGTTGTGACAATATGCATGGTTAGAGGAATTTTATTCCAGATAAATAAATAAAATCCTCATAATAATTTTTTGATGAATACAAAAATTAGATCATTTAAATTCTGAGTTCTCCTTGTAATGTAAACACGAATATATCTACACTCAGAAGTATTTTATTATAATCTTTTCTCTTTTAATCAATTAAAGTGCCAAGCAAGTTAGTTCAGAAATAAAATAACTTTTAAAATTTCAAAATGATAGGCAGCTAAATATTATCAGGATTTCAGAAAACGTACAACTTACTGAGGTTACAGTCAAGTGCCTTGCAACTTCCTGAGTGAGGCTAAATTGATGACATTTCACATTGAGAAACTTCCGTTACAAGCAGAAGTTCTGAGAAAAATAATATGAAGAAATTTTAGATACTCCATCACCTCACACACGCACGCACTTCCATCCTCCCCACAACCATCAAAGAAACTTGAATAACTAATTTGCATACAGACTTCAAGTACTCTTTCATAAAGTGGGAAGTCACGCTACAATCATGTAAAGGTTGAGAGCAAAATGAAAGGGACTAAATGTAGGTAAAAGAACAGCAGCTTCTAAATTTGACCAGGTTTCTTGGCTATGGAAATGAGATAAAAGCAACACTCCTTTTACGTGGCCTCCTACTTAACCGCCGAATTCCTCTGATCACACCCAGTGTTCACCTAAACATAGAGACTGGAGGAGATCATGGAGTTGAAGCATCTGGTTTGAAAATTGTGTGACTCTGGGCAGGTCATTTATCCTCTAAGCTTAGTCCTTTTTTCTTAAATCTACAAAATGTTGTCAATTAAATGAGATAATGTGTGTAAAGCACACAACAGAATGCATGTAGTATGTGCGTAAAAACAACTACTGCTATTATTTCCACGACATCATTTTTATTCATTGATGTCTGGACATTCAGTGGAAGCAGTGCACAGACTGCCACGATGTAGGCATGGACTTGCAGGCATTTGAAGTTCTTAAGACGCAAATTGTCTCAGAGCTATGACCACTGTGTTTGTCAGAAGCAATGAGAGACAGTCAGCTGACTTAAGAGAACTTCTCAGATGAATGACCATTTCTTCATGAAAGAATATTTCTTTGTTTACTCCTAACCAGCTTAGGAAGAGGTTGCGCTATATTTAGCTTTCATTCCTCACATCTAGCGTGTGATAGGAGTACTCATTTGTCTTTTTTTGTTTGTTTTTGTTTTTGTTTTTGTTTTTGAGATGGAGTCTCACTCTGTCACCCAAGCTGGAGTGCAGCAGCAGGATCTTGGCTCACTGCAACCTCCACCTCCTGGGCTCAAGTGATTCTCCCACCTCAGCCTCCCGAGTAGCTGGATTACAGGTGTGCACCACCGTGCCTGGCTAACTTTTTTGTATTTTAGTAGAGACCGGGTTTCACCATGTTGCCCAGGGTGGTTTTGAACTCCTGAGTTCAGGGAATCCACCTGACTTGGCCTCCCAAAGTGCTGGGATTACAGGTGTTAGCCACTGTGCCCTGCCGGAGTACTCATTTGTGAAGAATGAAGGATTTATAAATAAATGCCTAATGAATAAGTGAAAAAATAAAAGTTTTGGGGTTATTACTGCTATTAGTGCACCTTGGACCCTGGTCTCTGACAAATTATGGAATCACAACTCATTGTGCTATAGGCAGCAGAGAAGCCCTTAGGAAGGCAGCCTAAATGTAGATATTTACCTATTTATAAAGCTTAAGAGCATTTAGGCAAATAATCTGCCATGGGAAATCGAAGGGCAGAAAGAGGCTGAGAGGCTTCCAGGAACATATATGGCCTTTGAACAACTCCCCCTTCCCTATCTTCATCATGCAAACTTCTCATATTTGAATTGCCAACAGTTCGAGTATCAGAAGGTCTGTGTGACGTTCATTATAAGTTAAGAAACCACGCGGGAAGAATGTAAAAAAATGATATTAGTATATTCAGTGGTTTCTTTTGACCTTCTGGGGTCCCTGATGGGCCTGAGTGCAGAGCAGCATTTCCTCATAGGGCAGGAGTAGAATCCTGATGTGTAAGGCTAACAGGATCATTTCCTTTCTGAGTTCTTGGGCACTAGGCCAAGTGAATGGGCAGGAATCATTCCAGTTGCCGAGTAAAATGGGGTGAAAAGCACTTCTGGCACACTGTGTCCATATAAATTATACTTGTTTGCAATTCATCAATTCCTTCTCTCCTTTATATCCATATGTAATGTAAATGATCATCTTTCTCTGAAGCTCCATAATGACGCAAAGCTCAAAAATGTGATAGAATCAGCTAAAAGAGAGCAGATGGAAGTTTATCCCCCAATATGCATATTCATAAAAAAATAGAGAACTCAACAAAAGGAGATACATAAGTACTTTTACCCGGGGGCTGCATGGACTTCTGTATGACAGTAAGTTGGTTTTCTGCAACTGTTCATTCCGGAAACCTTTACTCATTCGTTTCTGCAGCAGTCATTGAAAATGCTCTGGGAAAAAAATCTGTCTCTGTAGGAAACAAATACATTTCCCTTTGGATTTTTATCGTACCTTAGAACTCATGATTTAGGAAGTAATGGTTAAATATTTTACTAGAAAAAAATATAATTAGAAGGCAAACAATGTAAAAAAGTGAAGTCTTAAGTGCTCCTTTAGCAATACAAACTACAGGCATTGGAAAGCACACTGTTACACTGAAACAGTGACATAGGGAGAATAATGAACTGTCTGGATCACATTTGTGTATTTAAAAAAAATATCTGATTACTCAGGGGCTAAGGTGGTTCATGCCGGTATACTGAAGATACAGCAATGCTGCTAGAAATTTCGTTTAGACAAAGAAAAGAAAAGATAGGAAATGGTTTAAAAAACAACAACAACAAAGAACTATACGGCCGGGCATGGTGGCTCATTCCTGTAATCCCAGCACTTCGGGAGGCCAAGGCCGGCAGATCACCTGAGCTCAAGAGTTTGAGACCAGCCTGGCCAACATGGTGAAACCCCATCTCTACTAAAAATACAAAAATTAGCTGGTGTGGTGGCAAGCACCTGTATTCCCAACTACTTGGGAGGCTGAGGCAGGAGAATTGTTTGAACCCGGGAAGAGGAGGTTGCAGTGAACCAAGATTGTGCCACTGCACTCTAGCCTAGGTAACACAATGAGACTCTGTCTCAAAACACACACACACACACACACACACACACACAAACTATATAAAATCATTGGAAGGGTGGTTGTGAGTTTTGGTAGCACACAATGAAAGAAGTAGCATTCAGACCAAAATGAGATGTTTCTGACTCTCGTCTCCAATGTACTCTCCACTTGTGAAGCCCGGATATTCACTCAGAGATATTCACCTGTATAACGTACTACATTCTAGTTCTGTACTCTCAGGTTCCTGTTGGGCTCAGTAAGCAGAAAGTCCCCTCATTCCCTGAGGAGTGAGGTCAGGGTATTTGTTCTCCCTATGAGGTCACCTTGTGCTGGTGCTTCCCTTAATCAAAGGTCTTTAGTCCTTTCAAGGTGACCTTTTACATGATTCTCCCTCCTTGAGATTCTAGTAATTGCTCTTTCTCCTCATCTCTTAGGGTCTAGATTGAGTAACAGCTCTGTAGTTCTTAGCTCCCACTCCCAGCGTAGCCCTTATTGGTTTCCCTGCCCTCTACTCTGCCCACACCTTTGTAGTTAGTCCCTTTTAAAATAAGTCTTCCTGGTATTTCCTAATTTGATTGTGTTACCTGCTGGTGCTGGACTAGTACAGTGATCTACCATCCCTCATGACCTCATGACTTCCTTTTATTTTCTGAGACGGAGTCTTGCTCTTTGGCCCAGCCTCCCGGGTTCCAGAGATTCTCCTGCCTCAGCCTCCTGGGTAACTGGGATTACAGGTGTGCAACACCACGCCTGGCCATCTTTTGTATTTTTCTTTCTTTTTTTTTAAGTAGAGACAGGGTTTCACCATGTTGGTCAGTCTGGTCTTGAACTCCTGACCTCGTGATCCACCTGCCTTGGCCTCCCAAAGTGCTGGGATTACAGGCATGAGCCACCGCACCCAGCCATGTCTTCTAATTACTTAGGCCATGTTCTTGAATGCAGTGAGCTCTGTGACTCCAGTATAACTACACGTAAGCGGTCTCAGGTCATTTTTTTCTATTTCACTACCTGCCACCAGCCTTGCTGGCAATCAAGTTGCTTCAGGAAAAGAAAGAAAAAAAGAAAAGGTAAGAAAAAAAAGAAAAGAAAAGAAAAGAAAAAAGAAAGGAAAAGAAAAGAGAAGAAAAGAAAAGAAAGAAAAGAAGGGAGGGGAGGAGAGGACAGGGGAGGGGAGGGGAGGAGAGGGGAGGGGAGATGAGGGGAGGGGAGCTGAAGAGAGGGGAGGGGAGGGGAGGGGAGGGGAGGAGAGGGAAGGCGAGAGGAGAGGAGAGGAGAGGAGAGGAGAGGAGAGGAGAGGAGAGGAGAGGAGAAAGAAAGAGAAAAGGGTAAAGAATTTCCACTAACTCCATCAAAATTCATGTCTTGTACCCTTTCAATTCTTAATCCACCTGTTTCATGGGGCCCAGACACATATTTCTCCTTTTTCCCAGAAGCTAAGAATTTCTGGAATTGGAGTGACTGGCACCATATAAATGGAGGTTTTCATGTTGCAGTTCAGGCCAACCTAACTGCAATTAACACTTCTTTTCTCCTTTACTAATAACAAAATCCACTGCCCACTTTACTATGAAACACAGGGTCATTTCTATTGGGACAATGTACCACCAAACAATATTAGTATCCATCCAGCAACCATATGATAAAGCAGAATGAAGGAGGTGCATATCTTAGTCTGCTTGCTACCTAATTAGAAATATCTGACATTAATAGCATTTTGGGAGATGTGTATAAATATGACAGCACATAGATACTGAAATTATATTAGCAATTTTTCACATCTAAAATTCTTTAATTCTAAGTTATACTTCATCTACAGTATCATTCACTAACATCAGGCTCTCATATACACACTCTTAGGCCTCTTAGTCTCAAAAGAGGTTATTGTAAAATATGGATGTCCAGATAATT
Organism: Piliocolobus tephrosceles; assembly: GCF_002776525.5. Classification (NCBI taxonomy): domain Eukaryota; kingdom Metazoa; phylum Chordata; class Mammalia; order Primates; family Cercopithecidae; genus Piliocolobus; species Piliocolobus tephrosceles. The sequence continues at coordinate 64,630,376 of NC_045452.1, forward strand.
TGCATGATTAATGAAAATATGTTTTAGAATATTAAACATTTAAAATGTTAGCATTCAGTAGACTTTCTGACAGAAGTTAAAAGACTATTAGAAAGACTGATGAATTGCTACAGTACATTAGCCCTCAGAACAAGGAATATGCTTGCTAGAGGACATTTATGTAACTTGTTAGCTTTCTTGTTTTTTCCTTTTCTCTCCCACTGTAACTAAATTGTCCTTATGTGACCTTGGCTCAGATTTAAATGGCCAAGCATAGGACTTGCACAGTTTTGAACTTGCAAATTACATGAAAAACTATAGGCAGAGAGGGTGAAAGAAAGCAACTAAACTAGCCGGTGCTTGGCACACAATATATCTGGCATATAGTAGGAGAGTCATAGAAATGTGTTGAAGGAATGAAACACCTTCTTTCATGTTTAGGATGGTCTTACCTCAGCACAGTGGAAATAAATAAAATAGAAAATCTTCTCCCAGTTAGTGACAAAGTCACTAACAGTTCAGTCGTTTAGGTAGGGAATGTAGATCCACTTATTTTTTTCCATTTGTTAGGATTTGTATTTAAAAATGAAGCTCTACCTGCTGTAGTCTTCTAGTGCCTTTTGTCTTGGATGACTGCAGAGCTTATGAGGATCTATTTGGTCATTTATTTCCCTCTCTTGTTATACTTAGAGATGAAATATACAATAAAGGACTGTCAGGGAGGTGTTTACATCCCCTCTGGGTAAAAAGTAAAAGACTATTGAAAAGGTAGGGCAACAAGAAATATCAAAATAAATTCTTAAGGTAGAAGCAGTAAGCGGCTTAATGGCCTTGCTTTGGGGGAGACAATTAACATTACTTGAATTTATGGGAAGTATTATCATGAAGTTATGAGCTCCATCTCTGAGCCCTACTTGCCAAAGCCTGCTTCTTTAGGCCGTGTTTTCTTGATAGTGTTATTTAGTTGATAGTTTTCCAATGCTCAGGTGTTACACAGTATCAATATTCCTGTGTCAGGGAGCATGGAGAAAAGTACACTAGGGTACAGCATCTAAAATCCCATTACTTAGTCATTAATGAAAACAGTGGGCCGAGCAAGTGCAGGAGGCTGAATCATTGCCCCCAAAGACAGCAGATTTGAATCAATGCAACCTTGTAAATTGCACCTTATTTGGGGAAAGGGTCTTTGCAGATGTGACTAAATGAAGGATTTTAAAATGAGGAGTGAGTGGGCCCCTAAATGCAACCACAAGTGTCCTTATAAGAGAAAGGCAGAGGGAGATTTAACCCATGGAAAAGAAAAGATCATGTGAAGACAGAGCAAAAAGAGATTTGAAGATGCTGGCCTTGATCATTGGAGTGAAGTAATCCTAAGCAGGGAAAGTTGGAAGCCACCAGAAGCAGGAAGAGGCAAGGAATGGATTCTCCCTTAGCACCTCTAGAGAAAGTGTGGGCCTACAGACACACCTTGATGTTAGTCCATTGATACCGATTTCTGACTGACCTCCAAAACCAGGAGAGAATTAATTTCTGTTGGTTTATACCACCAAGTTGGTGGTGAATTTGTTATAACAACCACAGGAAACTAGCACAGCAAATAAATGATTTCCAGCATTAAACAAGAGGAATGTTACCCCTATTCTTGGCATTTATTAGTAGACCATAGGAAAAAGTAGATTATTAGCAGTAAGTTTAATACAAATATATATAAACATTCATAGCCCTTAAAACTTCTTTCTTTCTTTCTTTTTCTTCTTTCTTTCTTTTTCCTTCCTTCTTTCCTTCCTTCCTTCCTTCCTTCCTTTCTCTCTCTCTCTCTCTCTCTCTCTTTCTTTCTTTCTTTCTTTCTTTCTTTCTTTCTTTCTTTCTTTCTTTCTTTCCTTCCTTCCTTCCTTCCTTCCTTCCTTCCTTCCTTCTTTCTTTCTTTTTTCTCTTTCTTTCCTTCCTTCCTTCCTGTTTTTGTTTTGCTTTTTTTTTTTTTTTTTTTTTGAGATGGTCTTGCTCTTGTTGCCCAAGCTGGAGTGCAATGGCATAATCTCGACTCACCACAACCTCCGCCTCCCCAGTTCAAGTGATTCTCCTGTGTCAGCCTCCTCAGTAGCTGGGATTACAGGCACGCACCCCCATACTCGGCTAATTTTGTATTTTTAGTAGAGATGGGGTTTCTCCATATCGGTCAGGCTGGTCTCGAACTTCCGACCTCAGGTGATCCACCCATCTTGGCCTCCCAAAATGGTGGGATTACAGACCTGAGCCACTGCACCCGGCCTGTTCTTTTTTTCTTGTATATGTGTTGTGTGTGTCCAATCAACAATTTTTTTTAAAACAGGACAGAAACTCCTTCAATAAAATGAATTTATGAATATGACAGTTAAGTATATGCTATTTTTATCCCTCAAATGTTTGAAATCTCCTTGTAACATAGCTGTTACGGGCTAAAGAGCATTATACAAGTTTAAAATATTCTTGCAAAGCAAAAACACTCTGATTTTGGCTTTATTAATAGCAGAAGGCTCTTTGAAGACCTGTAAATATATACTTTGCTACTCCCTGAAAGAAAAGTGATTTTTGGCATCATAATTTATTTGTTTCTCCATTCCCTCATCAACTCTTTATTGAATATGTTCTAGGTACCTGGTAAATCTGCTAGGCTCTGGGAAAAATAAGCTACAGCACCTGTTCTCAAGGAATTAAGAGTTCAGTGTGGTCGTTTGACATATGTGTAAATAAATACATCCCTATGAAATGTGATAAACTACAGTAAGTAATGTATACAAGTGGTGTGGAAGTAGCAATTACAAATAAATTATTTCTGAACCAAATGATCTGGGCATTCAAGACTTTTGGCTACTTTGCTTACCAGCATCAGCAATCAAGTTCTGTGTATATGAGCGTGAGAATAATTAAATTGTGCTTACGCATTTGCAGTAGGAGAGGAATTTAACAATACATTGGAAATGTTTTGTATTCCTTATTCTTGTGGCCAAATATTTAGGACATTCATAGGGAAAATTATATTCAAAGTTAGAGTAGACAAGATTCAATATCTTCAGATTCTGGATTATAGAATTAATAAATTATAGGCAATTTTTTCCCAGCTTCAAAAGCAACTACTTGTGCAGTAAAGGTTACTTAATTAAAATTTATCCAGCTGAAACATCCATTTATCTGAAACAAATGTTTGTGCAATTGACATCAACCAACTCCTCACATGAGTAGGTAAGAATAAACAATGGAATGATGCCCAATGAATATCAATTAAAACAAATTGCTCCTAATAAACTTTGCACAGGCCCATGTTCACATGCACCTGTGTGAGTCCACACCCCCACCCTTGGAACTTTATTACTGTAACTTGTCTTCTTTAAAAGGTCAATTAGCATTGACTGCATCTTAAAGACTGTGTCTTCATTTTATCCTTGAAGCCTTAATTCTAATCACTGATAAGGCACAAGTTTCAGGTAGGACTAGCTACATAATGGGAGACAGCCTGAGTGCTTAGAAAAAGGGTCCAGTGCAAAATGAAAATGCACAACCTCTTGTTCAAAATGATTAAGAATTTAAAGACAGCAATACAATAGCGGAGCATTAAGCCAGATGTGGACCTTTGTGAGAGCACAGCCCTGTGCAACAACACAGGTTACGTGAAGCTGGCCCTGGTTGCAGATATCCCTTATCAACAGTTCCCATTTGAATTTTCCCAAAGACCATACTGCAGATGTATGGAAATGAAAACAACCTGCCTAAAAGTCACATTATGATCCCAGCTTCTTTGCACAGGCTTGTATTAACTAGAAAGGCATTTTTGGGTGCCCATTAAAATTCCATTTCAGTCAAAACGTGGCATGCTTACTTGACTTGGCTTTTCTCCATTCTAATCAGCCTTACTCACATAACTTATGAGGCAGAGAAAAGGCTATGTGTTCCCCAAAGTGTGTTTGTTAGCCTCCTGGACATATTCCCAGCCCTCTTGCATTCAGCTGGGTCCCTGTAATCAGTTCACATCAAAGGTAGGGCCTCGCCCATAATATCTGCTTTGAGATTCACGTCCTCTTCTCACTAGGTTTTCCTTACTCTTTCTTTGGCTGCCTTCATCTCTTCATCTATATGACTGGAAGTAAGGAACTCTGAAACGGGGAACCCACCAAAGGAAGAGCTCACATCCCTGGGTCATTTTTGGAGGAAAGCCATTCAGGAATGTTGCTTGACCCCTATTTGAGTGCTACATAAAATTAAACTTTATTACATTGAGCTACTTATATTACTCTAATACTCTGTGTTACAGGGTACGGTAATCTGAGGCAGGGGAATAGGGCCCAGAGGGGTATCAAGATTGTTGAGTAATTCTGATACACATGAACCTTGGGCCACCTTTTGAGAAACTGCTGAAGTCATCCGATCAGCAGACCATAAAACAATGTGCTAGCCAATAGCTATGAGGTTATCTTGTGGGGATATTTATATTCTCATAATAGCATGCATTAACAATCTTCAAAGCACTCTTTCCTGTGTATTTCTAGAGGATTCTGGAGCACTGTGAGGGCTTCAACATTGCTAACTAACAATGAATTACCTGGGGTAGAATGACCAATAGCAACAATGATACTTGCTGAACATATCCTCAAATCTCACAAATTGTCACCTGCCTGCCTGTAGAACTTACAGATCTCAAAATCTCAAATTACCCAGGAAGAATTTGATGGAAACCCTGGAATTGGGGTGGAGACTAATAATCTGGGAACATTGATCTTAGGAAACTCAGGGTCTGGTATTATCAGGAGGGATGAGGGGAGATTCCCGGAGTGCTCAGAATAATGGCAAGTGTTCTTTTCCCTTTGGCTGCAGAATGTCAGCATTTATGGGAAAAAGTCGATCAAGTACTTACTGGATCTGCTTAATCAAGCATAATTGTCACTATGTGACTGGCAGTTATTGGAAGGTCCTGTGTAAGACAGTGCCAGAACCAGTATGCAAATAACTACTTATATTACAGATAGTAAAAGGAAAAATAACTTTTTCCTCAGCACAGGAAATCAACACGATGCAATACAAGAACATAAAGTTTGGCGTGTGAGGGATTTGGGATCATACTTAGTTTCAACACTTATTTGCTTCAGGTTCTTAAGCATCTAAGATCCAGTTTATTCAAATGTAAAGGGGATGTTAATGTCTACATTGCAGGGTTGTTGGGAAACTTAAGCATCTAGCATGATTTCTGCAAGATTTTACCTCTGCCAAGCTTATTATTTGTATCATATAATAATATTATTGATACTTTTAAGATTTAAGCATGAAGAAGCACTTCCATCAGGCGCTTTCGAATTTGTACCATAAAGAATCCTACTAAGCATCCTTTCTGCCTTCTGTAAAACTTAGAAATTCTTTTGCCTAGTCTTTTTCAAGACACACAGTGTCAGGCATTGATCATCATCTCTTCCCCACATAGACAGACACATACTCATATTCCAAACATAGCTTCAGTTGTCCAAATGCTCATAAGTTGTAGGAAATAATAATTTATTCAATATTTACAAAATATTGAACTATCATATTCACACAAAGGGACTTTAATTTCAAAAATTACTTCTCATCCTGAATCTTAAAAAGAACTCTCAGGATCCTGATTTATATAGATTTTTCTAGACTGTCCCTTTTTTACTACCTACTTTTATAAATGTTTTATTTACTGTGCTATAAGAGGTCTAGGATAGTTTTCCTCTGAAAAAAGCCAAAAATTCTTCAAATATAAGGGAAAGATATAATTTAAGGATTATTTATAAGTGCATTTCTGAGACATGCATTAGACATCATATAAATTACTATTAATAAAAATCTATCTTTTTTCACTAATTTCAAAGCTACCTCGCATTTTAATGTTTGCACCAGTGTTGATATAGAAAAATTTAATTATCTAATGCATTTGTTATTTTAGCTGAATTCAAAGCTTTTTAACTCTTGAAATATCCTATGCCACATAAGATCCCAGATTAAACTCTATGGCAACATCTAAAAGATCAAAATATACATTTTCATATAAGAAAAACAGGATAAAAAATTTACAGTAGTTTCATTAGTATAAAAATAGCTATTTCTGTGTTGGTTTGTAAATTAGTAAGTATAACAAATAGACTAACATTGGTTGATTTTATTGCGAGCTTTCGATGAGCAATATGTCTATTGCCCCACCTGCATGATTGCAGCAACTATAAGTTGAGATCTTTCTAAATAAATAAAACTCTTTTAGACACTTGGAATAAAGAAACATAAAATACATAGTCTTTTCTGTCGATAAATTTGCAATCTAGCTGAAGAGGCACTACCAACATCAAATACTGTGATAGCAACCCAATCCCAACACAACATATGCATCACAGTGCCAAACCAGTAGAGCCAAATCGTAGCTGAAGAGCACAGTGAAGGGAGACATCCTTAAAGTCTGTGAGACTGGGATATTTGCCTTCTAAACTGAGATATGCTGGTGTTCAAAGTATACAGTTGTATGTGTGTGTGTTTTCTATTTTTTTATTGTATTGTTTTAAGAGGAGAAAGACCACACAGATATTTAGTATAAAATTATGTACTAGGTAGGTAAGCTATTTGTGAAGTAGAACTACTTAGCTATATACTATATTATTTATAAGAGGAATTGTCAATTAAAAACAAATTGACACTAACTACACCAAATTGGACTTCAGTTGATTACAGTACACCAAATGATTCATTTATACATTCTGTTTTCATTGGATGTTGTGGAAAATTGTTTGCATTTCAGTGATTAAAAGGAAATCTTTAGTACAATTTTTCCATAAGGTTTTTCTTAGAAAAAAAAAAATCATGGTGTACAACTTATTAAGTGATTAGCTGTGGGGCTAGCTGTTACATACTAGGTGCCAGAGATATTTGGAGTCCAAAAGCACGACCCCGGATCTACAAGAACTTATCATTCAACTGGTAAGGCAGTACTCTGTATTTAATATAGTAATACAAAGTGGACAAATGTTAAAGGCTACATGAGCCTATTAGATACAGGTGTCCCAGTGAGGATACTACTCGCCAAACCAGAAGGAGCCAGTTCCAGTCTAACCCTGAGTCTATGACCATAAGAATAATGCTGATATATCCCTTTTTGGTTTCAAATTTCCATTATCTGAAATAATAAAAGACAGGTGGAAGAGAAGTCCTGGAAGAAAAGGGTTCCTAAATATGCATTGCTAGAATGTTATAAACAACTGTTTAAACAAAATTGTAAACTAAGTAGTAAACTTGGGGGCTGATGGTTAATTCTTCAAGAGGGGTATTCCCATATTCATGGAATCACAGGTGTCAAAGATGGAGGGGACCCAGAGAGGGTCTATTCCAATACCACCATATTTTAGGAAGATTTGAGATGGAAGAAGGTAAAGATATCTATCCATGGTCTCACCAATTTGCAAGTAAGAAGAATTCAGATTTGTGCTGAGATCTGGAATTAAGCCTAAGCCTCCTTCTTCACATCATACTGCTTAACTATAAGTAAAGCACAGGGCAATGGACAAAGTTAGATATTTAACAAAATGCTGCTAATTGAAATTAGATCTTATAAAGAAAAAGCAACCTCACTCATCCTTACAAATCCTCTGAAATTTTTGTTTCCTAAATAACATACAGTCCCTAGGTAGGAAAAAGGCAGATTTACAGTAGTCTACATATCATTAACCTTAAGGAACAGCAAAATTAAAAAAAAAAAAAAATCAGCAATATAATGTTTGCCTCATGGAATCATTGTGAGAGCATTATCCCAGAATAAGAGAATTTACCAATCAAAGGAGCCTTTAGAAATCGTTCTCATGACTTATGTGAAATAAAGGATCTATGCAAGCCAACTTAAAGAAAAATCATACCTCCTATAAGGTGTCTTGAACACCATCAGAGCCTTCTAAAACAACATTTTGATTAGTAAAGTGAAAACGAATCACAATATTGGCACAGGGTTTTGCTACTGTTTTACTTAAATCAAGACCAATTGGTTGAAAAGAGGAGATATACCAAGAAGAAAGATTCATTTCATGTGCTGCATTTTGATTGGGCTTCTGGATCCTCAAATTTAAGATCCATACTTTCCCCAGGACTCATCATTGCCTGATGATAATTACAAAGGTATGGTAATGGAGCGCTTTAAATCAAACATGCACAGTAGATCTGCTGTCACTGCAAGAACCATCTCATTGAAGCTGGCAGGGAAGGATGTGCTTGCCTTTCAACTGGCAGAGGAGTCTTCTTGGCTGGCATAGAAACTAGCTCTGCCTTAAATCTTCCTGATTTAAATTACTGTTAGAGTAATTTGGCTAATTGAAAATGTCTGTCTTTGGAGAAATTTTTCATAATGTTAGTGTCATTTGCAGGGTACGGAAGAGATCTTCAGGGCAGCGGTGCTGCCTTCCCGCCTATAAAACCCCCATTGATCAACAGTACCATCCAAAAAGTCCACCTAGACAAGAGGTCATCCAAGGACATGCCAATGACTCTTTCCTGCCAAATGGTATACACAAGCAAAGTGTCTCTGAGACAATGTGAAGCCTCCAGTAAGGCAGACAATGTAGATGGGGTATTCCCAGCCCATCCTGGACAGTTCCAGTTATTTCAAGAAGTGGTGTGGAACCGGAACAGCCTTAAAGGAAAATTGGCCATCTTTAATTTATACATAAATGTATGTGACAGACCACCTGAAGGAAATAAGCAAGGTGAGAAAAAAAAAATTTCAAAGCAGACATAGTTTTACAATTTAGGCAGAAACCACAGTTGGGACACCATGTGTTAAAAGTTGTGTAAAAACTGGTTGTTAAAATCACAATGCATGTGATATTGTTTTTCAATGTTTTTATTTCCTAATTATTTCATCTCCTTTTAAATCTCTAAGTTAATTTTCCTTAACCTTTAAAGCACTAATCTGCTAAAAGAAAACGAGCACATCTTTAATTGTCCTGAAATGGGAGGTTAAATTACATACTACCTACTCAAATAAAATTCTATCACAATGCATCAGTGAATTCAACAAAACAAGCCGAAATCACTGGTGGGAAAAATAAATCAGTCTCTGAGGAGGCAAATCTTTTTGGTTTTGTTCTTCCTATTCTGGCCCATCTCAGCCTTGCCAGGCCTCCAGTTCTCCCTCTTCCTGAGTCTCTGAATCCCTCATCCAATCCAGGTCTCATAACACTTGCTGGTCTTACCAATCATCCTGCATCTAATGACTCACTCTTTTTCTCACTTTACCCCTACTGAACACTCTCTGACTTCAAACTTATCCTCCTTCCTTGTGCAGTTTGCTGCTTCAAAGTCTCCTCAACTGCCAAAAGCCAGCATTTATAAACATTCATAAACAAAGAAAGATTTCAGTTATAATGATCAATCCAGGAGCCCCCAAAACAGAGACTTAACTTTGAAATCTGATTTTATGCCACTTGTGCCTCTCTTCAAAGCTCATTTCTAAAGGATTTGAAATATGCATTAGTGAGCTTCTCTATTATATATCTGTTATATATCCTAGGTTGAGCCCATCTATTTAAAACTACTACCCAGCTTGGCAGAGCTACCTTCCACAGTTTATTTGTAAGTCAATTCTTTGGAATGCCTTTTCTGGTGGAAACTATCATCTACAGAATGGTTTAAGTCCTAGACCAACTCGAAATGTCTATCTAGCCCACAAAGTACATGAAGAATAGCACTGAACTAAAAGAAATTGGAAGCTCATATAAATTGAAGTTGAAAAGAAGCATAAAGATTATATAACCCAACTTTTTTATTTTATAGATGAGAAAATGGAGATATTAAAAAGCGAACTCTTCCATTCTAACACAGCATCCAAGAGGCAGAACTAGGAGTTCTCTTTATTGCCAAGACTGGGCATTGTCTCAATTAACCTACACGACAATCTTGAATGATTAGTATTATTATTCACATGAGGAAAGCAAAGTCAGGAGAGCCTAAGTAATTTGGTCAAGGTCTTACAACTAGTACCAGTAGGGTGGTGAAGCGGGGATTTAATCTCAGTTTTCTCAGACTTCATGCATGCTTCAGTCTACTGCCCCTCATAGATCCAGTTGTTATTTGTCACCACCATTTCATTGAGAATCTGTTTAGAGGCATGACTAATATGTCTGGGATTACGTTTCTTCATTACATAATGGAAGAAAGGTCACTCTTCTCACCCACAAGTCCAAATCACTAGTGATAGCCCTATGGTCTAGAAGAGATGCCAAAAAGAAAATTTATGAATAATAAATAGAGCAATTTAACTGAACCCTGGGAGAACACAACTTTCTTTACTTCGTGTCTTGTTCCAGCTACGGGCCTATATTATCTCTCCTTCCCTTCTCAGTCCAGTTCCTTCTGAGCTGCCTATAATTCTTTTCTCTTTTTTAACCTCCCATTTATGTAACAACTTACTAAAGTCAGGGTTCTGCCCCATCACTCCACTGAAATTGTTCTAAAAACATATATCTCAGTGACTTTTTAGCAGATAATTCAAATTAGTATTTTTTCAATCAACTTTCTAATCTGGGTAGGCAGCATTCAATGGCTTTCATTATCCTATTCCTAGAACTCTTTTCTCTTTTGCTTTTTATAAGCCCATTCATTTCAGAACCATTCCTCATCTGCCTTATTTATAAGCTCTTGCTCCTCCTCCTCTTCCTGGTCTTAAATGTTTGTGTTTTGTAGAATCTGGTCCTTGATCTTCTTTTCTCTAAAAACCAGTGTTTTTCAACTTTTCGTGAACATTGGAATCTATAAGGTGGTATACAAATTATAATAGCAAACGCTTCTGAATGGCAGAGTACAGACCTCCATAAATCCTCTCCTCCATTAAAAAAAGAGAGAGAATACTACTAAAAAAGGAGAAAAATAAATTTTGCCAGAACTCTGGCAATTAAGCAAAGGCTTGCAAGAATCTGAGGAACATTTATTCCAGAAAATCAACTGGCCCTTGGTAAAAACGGCAAGCTTTGTGGCATTTAAATCTGCCCTATTCCCCCTCCCTATGTCCATGGTAGCCTTCCAATGAAAAGCTACATGAACTGTAAACTCTAGAAGCCTAGGAGCCACTGGGAGGGAGTGAGTGGGTTTGGAGTTCCTGGAAAATCCTATCCCTTGAGAACTGTCACTCTTCACCTCACTAGCACTTTCACTCTCAGGGCTTGTTTTTATCTGATGTGACTGACAGTTGACTCAAATCTAAGGCAGCAGCTCATTTGGTATGAACAGCCCTGTCCTTAAAGAATTTCCTAAAATCAATCAGTGCCAGTTATTCAATTGTGCAGCTGAGGCAGTGACACAAGTTGGGTTAAGAGACTTACCAAAAACTTTAAAAGAAAAAACTGGGGGATGGGATTTTTATATGGAATGTTGAAAATATCTAACATATTCCTGGAACTCTAGAAGATCATGTGCACTTGAAGGAATGTGCACAAGTACAAAAAAGAACTGAGAAGGCCTTAATCTCTCACCTGTGGATAATTCTGAGGCTTTGCACAAGCAGGAAATGAAGGCTAACGTAGAGTTTTCAAACTGCCTGCTGGAATGTTGAAATATTCCCCTCAAACACATGCACCCAAAGCCCTTCAGTAAAATGACAGCTACTTGCTGGTTCAATGCATTCAAAGAAATCTATGTGAAGTCATTAGCTGACTGCTAAGCCAACTGATCAGAGATATTGAGGGGTATGTGTGACAGAAAGTCAGACTCTTCGCAATTAATTCAGGAAACTCAATAAACAAACAAGCATCCATAGCAACAAACTAACAACACCCACAGCTAACATTGTAATTAATCATAAAAAAAGAATACTTCTCCTCTAAGATCAGAAACAAGACAGGGATGTTTGTTATTCCTATTTCAATTCAACATTAAAGCTACATTTGAGAATATATATTGTATAACACCACTGATATGAATTGTACATATACACTTAGTATACTAAAAAATACTGAATTGTATACCTCAAAAGGATGAATTATATATATTATGCAAATTATACCTCAATAAAGCTGCTATCAAAAATATTACTATCTGGGCTCTATCTCCATATATTCCCATTTAATGCTTGCTCGATGTGACCTGCATCTTGAGAATTCTTAAACCACTTCAAATGATTCTATTCTGGGGTCAACATTGAGACCCAGTGGTCTACGTCATCTCTCTGGGAGAGTGAGTCTAAATCTTGGGATGTCCACTGGCACCATCCAAGGAGTTTTTGAAATATCAGTGTTTTCTATGAGGAACTTAACCACATGTATAAGGAAAAAAAAAAAAAAAAACTCCATTAAAAAGTGGCAAAGGACATGAACAGACACTTTTTAAAAGAAGACATATATGTGGCCAAAAAGCATATGAAGAAAAGCCCAGCATCACTGATCATTAGAGAAATGAAAATCAAAACCACAATGAGATACCATCTCACACCAATCAGAATGGCTATTATCAAAATTCAAAAAATAACAGATGCTGGAGAGGTTGTGCAGAAAAAGGAATGATTATACACTGTTAGTGGGAGTGTACATTAAATTAATTCAGCCATTGTGGAAGACAGTGCAGTGATGATTCCTCAAAGACCTGAAGTCAGAAATACCATTTGACCCAGGAATCCCATTACTGGGTATGTATCAAAAGGAAAACAAATCATTCTATTATAAAGACACATGTACACGTATGTTCACTGCAGAACTATTCACAATATCAAAGGTGTGGAATCAATCCAAATACCCACCAGTAATAGATTGGATAAAGAATATGTGGTACATATATACCATGTAATACTACGCAGCCATAAAAAGAACAAGATCATGTTCTTTGCCAGGACATGGATGGAGCTGGAGGCCATTATCCTTAGCAAACGAATGCGGGAACAGAAAACCAAATACCATATATTCTCGCTTACAAGTGGAGCTAAATGATGAGAATACATGGGCACATAGAGGAAAACAACACACACTGAGGCTTGTTGGAGGGTGGAGGGTGGAGGGTGGAAGGAGGGAGAGGCTCAGGAAAAATTACTAATGGATACTAGGCTTAATACCTGGGTAATGAAATAATTGGTACAACAAACCCCATGACACACATTTACCTATGTAACAAACCTGCACATCCTAAACATGTACTCCTAAACTTAAAATAAAAGTTAAAAAAAAAAAAAAAAGAAAAAGAAATGTCAGTGCTTGGTTCCTGCCCCTAGAGATTCTGATTTAATTGGTGTGGAATGTACCACAGGCAATAAAAATTTTTTAAAGCTGTTTATTATGTACAGCAAAGTTGAGATACACTGATCTGTCGTCCTAGCCACTCTAAATTTTCAGCTCAGCCCTTCTACCCCATGACTTATTTTGAATGTTCCACATGAATCTCAAACCCAATCTGTTCAAAATGAAACTCATCTTCTTTCTAAAATCTTATTCTCTACAGTGCTCAATCACCCATCTAGATTTCAAATTATAAATCCAAATATTACCATTGTCTTTTTCCTCTCCTTCATACTTCATACACAATCACTCAGCCCCAGCAATATTACTGTCAAAACTTAACCGTCAGGTTTACCTCTTCCTCTTCCTCCCCACTGACTCTTCTTCAGTATATGTATATATTTATCTCCTTTCACAGAATCATGATCAATTCTCACTACTCTTTATAACTCTATACTTCATCTCTTCCAATGCACTCACCAGACTGCTCAGTAGAGCATTGGAAATTGCAAATCTGATTACACCACTCGCCAGTTTAAAATATTTCCTTAGCTCTCAAGTACTTTCTGAATGAAATTCAAACACTTACACTGATTTTTAATTATCTGTTCCTACCTAATTCTCCAGCCTTATCATTCATCACTTCTCCACGCCTCTCTCGTTACCCTATCCTGTGGTGATAGGAAACTGCTTTCACTTTTTCTAATGTTCTTTACTCTCATAACTTTCAAGCTGATCCACCACCTAACCTCCTCATATCTAGACCCACCACCTTCACTGAAACTCATACTGACCCTTCAGTACTTAGCTCAGATGTGAACCTTTTCTGAAAAAACATCCTGGTTACTTCCAGTATGAATTAAATTCCCTGCTGTGTGTTCCCATATTATCCTGGGCATTCTTCTCCTACAGAATTTGTCATTCTTGCAAAATTGTCTGTTTAATCTTTCTGTTAAACTGATCGCTCTCTAGAGCAGAAATTGTGACCACAGCACTGAGTACAGAGGCAACATATAGTAAATGCTTAATAACCTAAAATGTGCAGTAAAGGAATAGTTGTTTTTTATTTTTTCCAGATTGTATATTGTAGCATTAGAATATACTAATATTTTATTGTTAATTTTTAATAATTATAAAACAGAATACATAGTTGCAGGAATGCATATACACACACACATACATATCCTGTATTTCTGTGTACGTCTGTGTGTGTGCATATATATGAAATACAGACACTCAAGTACGCACTATATGTGTATATATATAGAAAGAAGAACCTGTACAGGAATAGAAAAATATTAACAATGATTCTCTAGACGTTTCTTTTCTTGTTTAGGCCTTTCTGTGCTTTTATATGTGAGCATGTATTATTCCACAATGAAAATAATTTTTAAAAGATAAACTTGTCTAATTTTTCCCCACCGATTTTACTTGCTACAGTTTTTCTTCTAAATGAGCCAAACGAAGCAGAATGCACTCAAGTTTTTCTCTGTATGCCTGTCCTGAAAACGTATTTATATTGAAATGAAAAAAATATTTGAATTTCTCATGTATTGAGTTACGATGATCACCATTAACAAATTATAATTCACTGCCTTTGTGTAACCTTAATGTAGGAGAAGAAAAATGTTTAGGTGAACAAAAAGAGAAAAACTTAGATGGTTATTTCTTAATACAGCACAAAGTATGAGAAATTCATATTTTAATCAAACTAAAAAGACTACATTGACTTAAATATGTATTTGAGAATAAACATTGCACTTTGATTTAAACATTGTTTACTCAGAAATTTGTATCATGTCTTCATAGTAGCAAAGGTTGATTGGGAAAAATGTCCCTTATCAAAACAGTTAAAATTATGCACCGGATGATAAAAGGTTCAGGTACCATTTTCGAGTGACATGCATTCTTAGTTAGCAGACTGTTTTCCTGATTATACCGTTAATCTGACAGAAGCACATGGGCATTAAGTTTGAATGTTATGAAACTGTCTTGGCAAAAATCGTAACTGAGGAAATTATGACAGTGAAAGAGATCGGACCTAACCAATTCCATTTTGCTTCTAATCTTTAAGCTGTCCTTGTTCATTCCTGGGCATAGGCCTAAATAACCTTGGAAAGGAATTTAATATATAGTTAGACTGTGAAACAAAATTGATAATAGCCCTTTCCCGAAAAGACCCCCTTCTTGCCTGGGGACCAGTCTGCCTTTGTAGGACTAACACATTAGCTACAAGATTAGAAATTATGGTTTAGGGTTGCAAGAGTATGAACCTTCCCAAATTGCTCCTGGGAATAACATCACTATTGTAAAGCCGAAGATCTATGCTTGAGATCTTTTGCAGACCCTGCATTCCAACGCAGCAGATGACAGACACTACCCAGAAGGGTAATCTGGCTCAACCAGTTCTGAGATCCCATCTAAGAACAGAAGTCATCAAGAACTCACTTTGACCCCCAATTATTTAATCTCCAACCCAACCAATCAGCACTCCCCACTTCCCGAGCCCCTACTAGCCAAATTATCCTTAAAACCTTCCGTATCCGAGTTTTCAGGGAGACCAATTTGAGTAATAATAAGGTGACGGGCGCCTGTAGTCCCAGCTACTCGCTGGGCAGGAGAATGGTGTGAACCTGGGAGGCTGAGCTTGCTGTCAGTTGAGATAGCTCCACCTCACTCCAGCCTAGCAGACAGAGGGAGACTCTGTCTCAAAAAAATAAAAAAATAAAAAATAAAAATAAAAATAAAAATAAATAAATAAATAAATAAAACTCCAGCCTCCCACACAGCCGTCTCTGCATGAATTCCTCTTTCTCCATTGTAAGTTCTCTGTCTTGATAAATGGGCTCTCTCTAGGCGGTGGGCAAGGTGAACCCGTTGGGCAGTTACAGTTATAAACTGGTTATATTTCCACTGAGAAGTCATTCATGTTTACAAATTCTAGAAAGCACTGTAAAACTGTTGGTCCACTTTCCTTTTATAAAGCCATAATTTCCAAACAATCTAAAATTGTTTGGAAACATAAACAAAACAAACCAGTGCCTAGCCATGCACATGCTTTGTTTGTTTGTTTGTTTTGGTCATTATATGGCATGGCTTAGTTGTCTTTAAGCCTCTGTTTGTACTTTTCCAAGGTTAGAAATGGAGGATAAATTCAGAAATCTCTCAAGAGTGTATAGTAAATACAGCCAAAACAAGGACATATCATTCACATGAAGACAATGCACTAAGAATCAAGGAAAAACTTGAAGAGGAAATTAAGATATGAAGAACAAATTTGGAGCTTAAGTTACAAGGAACTTGAAATAGAAAGAAAAGGACAATGGGTCTTGCATTCTTGATAATGGAGGATTGCCCGGTTGTTCCTGTGAGCACAATCCTCTGGCTTTTACAAGTACATTTGGCCTCCTTGCTTTCTCACCTCCCACTTCGTCCATCTCCTGAACATTCCCAATCTCGTCCCAAGTTAGAACATGTATTCTTCATGCTCTTCCTACTATACACCTCCTGTCAGGTAGTTGAACTTAACTGCAAACTGCAGGATGGTGCTTTTTTAAATTATTATTATTATACTTTATGTTCTAGGGTACATGTGCACAACGTGCAGGTTTGTTACATATGTATACATGTGCCATGTTGGTGTGCTGCACCCATTAACTCGTCATTTACATTAGGTGTATCTCCTAATGCTATCCCTCCTCCCTCCCCCAAACCCACAACAGGCACCAGTGTGTGATGTTCCCCTTCGTGTGTCCAAGTGTTCTCATTGTTCAGTTCCCACCTATGAGTGAGAACATGCGGTGTTTGGTTTTCTGTTCTTGCAGTAGTTTGCTGAGAATGATGGTTTCCAGCTGCATCCATGTCCCTACAAAGGACATGAACTCATCCTTTTTTATGGCTGCATGGTATTCCATGGTGTATGTGTGCCACATTTTCTTAATCCAGTCTGTCATTGATGGACATTTGGGTTGGTTCCAAGTCTTTCCTATTGTGAATAGTGCCGCAATAAACATATATGTGCATGTGTCTTTATAGCAGCATGATTTATAATCCTTTGGGTATATACCCAGTAATGGCATGGCTGGATCAAATGATATTTCTAGTTCTAGATCCTTGAGGAAACGCCACACTGTCTTAAGTGGGCTTCATCCCTGGGATGCAAGGCTGGTTCAACATACGCAAATCAATAAATGTAATCCAGCATATAAACAGAACCAAAGACAGAAACCACATGATTATCTCAATAGATGCAGAAAAGGCTTTTGACAAAATTCAACAGCCCTTCATGATAACAACTCTCAATAAATTTGGCATTGACGGAACATATCTCAAAATAATAAGAGCTATTTATGACAAACCCACAGCCAATATCATACTGAATGGGCAAAAACTGGAAGCATTCCCCTTGAAAACTGGCACAAGACAGGGATGCCCTCTCTCACCACTGCTATTCAACATTGTGTTGGAAGTTCTGGCCAGGGCAATCAGGCAGGAGAAAGAAATACATGGTGTTCAATTAGGAAAAGAGGAAGTCAAATTGCCCCTGTTTGCAGATGACATGATTGTCTATTTAGAAAACCCCGTTGCCTCAGCCCAAAATCTCCTTAAGCTGATAAGAAACTTCAGCAAAGTCTCAGGATACAAAATCAATGTGCAAAAATCACTAGCATGCTTATACACTAATAACAGATGAACAGAGTATCAAATCATGAGTGAGCTCCCATTCACAATTGCTTCAAAGAGAATAAAAATGCCTAGGAATCCAACTTACAAGGGATGTGAAGGACCTCTTCAAGGAGAACTACAAACCACTGCTCAATGAAATAAAAGAGGACACAAACAAATGGAAGAACATTCTATGCCCATGGATAGGAAGAATCAATATCGTGAAAATGGCCATACTGCCCAAGGTAATTTACAGATTCAATGCCATCCCCATTAAGCTGCCAATGGCTTTCTTCACAGAATTGGAAAAATCTACTTTAAAGTTCACATGGAACCAAAAAAGAGCCCGAATTGCCAAGACAGTCCTAAGTCAAAAGAACAAAGCTGAAGGCATCACCTTACCTGACTTCAAACTATTCTACAAGGCTACAGTAACCAAAATAGCATGGTACTGGTACCAAAACAGAGATATAGACCAACGGAACAGAACAGAGCCCTCAGAAATAATACCACACATCTACAACCATCTGATCTTTGATAAACACGACAAAAACAAGAAATGGGGTAATTATTCCCTATTTAATAAATGGTGCTGGGAAAACTGGTTAGCCATAAGTAGAAAGCTGAAACTGGATCCCTTCCTAACACCTTATACAAAAATTAATTCAAGATGGATTAAAGACTTAAATGTTAGACCTAAAACCATAATAACCCTAGAAGAAAACCTAGGCAATACCATTCAGGACATAGGCATGGGCAAGGACTTCATGTCTAAAACACCAAAAGCAATGGCAACAAAAGCCAACATTGATAAATGGGATCTAATTAAACTAAAGAGATTCTGCACAGCAAAAGAAACTACCATCAGAGTGAACAGGTAGCCCACAGAATGGGAGAAAATTTTTGCAATCTACCCATCTGACAAAGGGCTAATATCCAGAACCTACAAAGAACTCAAACAAATTTACAAGAAAAAAACAAACAACCCCACCAAAAAGTGGGCAAAGGATATGAACAGACACTTCTCAAAAGAAGACATTTATGCAGCCAACAGACACATGAAAAAATGCTCATCATCACTCGCCATCAGATAAATGCAAATCAAAACCACAATGAGATAAGATCTCACACCAGTTAGAATGGCGATCATTAAAAAGTCAGGTAACAACAGGTGCTGGAGAGGAGAGGAGAGGAACACTTTTACACTGTTGGTGGGACTGTAAACTAGTCCAAACATTGAGGATGGTGCTTTGAAATCCCAGCATACCTGTGGCGAGAAGACTATATCTTCAGGTGTCTACATTTAATCTCTTTCCACTTCTCTAACCCTGTACTTTGTGCTTTTGGTCTAAGAGAGCTCAGAAAATGTCTAGAATTCCAAGCACCAAATGCATTCTTTTGTTAATGATTGTTTTCCCTCAAACCAACCTGAGTCTACATATAAGCATAATTACTCTCTAGTATAATGTGATCTGAAGGCCACATATCTGAAAATAACATAATCAGAAAACAAAGTATTCCAAACCACTGTGATCAAGCTGTCATGGTATCTATCTCACTTGCGGGTGAGAGAATTTTTTTAAAGAAGCTCCTGTTAATGAAAAATGTCAAAGTCTGTAAAATATCTGAAGAGGTTTATTCTGAGCCAAATATGAGGACCATGACCTGTGACATGGCCTCAGGAGGCCAGGAGAACATATGCCCAAGGTGATTAGGTTACGACTTGATTTTTATACATTTTAATGGGACAGAAAGTGCAAGCAGAGACATAAATCAATACATGTAAGGTATACATTGGTTCAGTCTAGAAAGGTGGGATGTCTTGAAGCAGCTTGGGGAGAGGGTACAGGGTGAGCTTCTAGGTCATAGGTGGATTCAAAGATTTTCTGATTGGCAGTTGGTTGAAAGAATTAAGCTTTGTCTAAAGAGTTTAAATCTGCTTGAGTTAAGGTAAGGGTGACGGGAGTTGTGGAAGCCAAGGTTCTTATGTAGATGAAGCCTCCAGGTAGAAGGCTTCAGAGAGAATAGATGTGAATGTCTGTTATGGGACCTTAAAAGGTGCCTGACTCTCTTGTAAAGACCTATTAAAAGAAGGAGAGTCTTTACAGAATTCGCATTTCCCTTACAAGAGACAGCTCTGTGGGTCCATTCCAAAATATGTCAAAGAAATATATTTTGGGAGGTATATTTCCTCCAGGGTCTGCTAACTGTCAGGTAATGCTACACTGGAGTCAGGCTGGAATTTAGTATTTTGTTGCTACAAAGAGTCTCTGCTGTTAGTCTTAATAACTCTGTTAATGCTAATGCTGGTCAGTTGTGCCTGAACTCCAGAAGGGACAGGGTATAATGAGGCATGTCTGACCCTCACTTCCTATCATGGCCTGAACTAGTTTTTCAGGTTTCTTTGGAATCTCCTTGGTTGAGAGGGGGTCCCAGTCAGTTGGCTGGGGAGCCTGGAATTTTATTTTTGGTTTGCACTTATTTTAGAATGTGATTTACTCATACATTCACTAATAAATTGCCTCATTTGATTTTTAGCATACACTAATAGAAAGATTCTGAGGGAATAAAACGTAAGAAAAAAAAAATCTATCCAAGATCCTGAGATTACAGGACCAGTAAGTACAGTGAAAGAAAGGTATGTGAAGACTCAATGGCTTTGGGTTCTAGTCTCAACTCTATTATTTGCCGCAAGTCACAGGGCAACTCTCTGAAAGAATTATTCCGGTTTTTTAGACAAACCTAAAATTAAATGCATCAAAATTCATTATGACATCATGAAGCTAAATGACATAATTTACTTGAGTGCTGTGAAAATTGTTGACCTCCATGCAAATAAAGAGTATCAATACTTTTAATACAGATATGTATTGATTTTGAGATTGGATTGGTTCATTTATATTAGATATAATGACATTTATTTATTTTAAGCAGGTTGGCTTCTTTTGGAACTTTTTAATTGAGGAATTGTATACATGCACAAAATTGGTATATCATTTGATGAATTATCAAAAGTTAAACACACTCATAAAATTTCCATGATATCACAACAAAGAACATTACCAACACCCAAAGTCCACTTTGTACACAGTTCAATCACCCAATCTCCTTCCTTCTCCCCAAAGGTAATTACTGTCCTGACATCTAATGCCATAGATTGCTTTCTATTCCTCTCAGACTCTCTAAACGGTATCATACAATATATACTCTTTTGTACACTTTTGTGTCTGTTCTTTTGTCCAACGTAACTTTTGTGAGATTGAGCTCTGTTGTATGTAGTAGCAGTTTGTCATTTTTATTGCTCTATAGTATTAATATGCTGTGTATGCTAACGTATGGGTATTTATAATGTGCTTATTCATTTTTCTGTTGATGGACATTTGATTCTTTCCAGTTTCAGACTTCTGAAAAATACTACTGCTATTAACATTCTCTTAAGTGTTTTTGGTGCACTTATACATGTATTTCTATAAGACATAAACTCAGAAGTTAAATTTATGAATTTGTGTGTGCTCAGATTTAGTAGATAATGCCAGCTTTCCTAATGGTTTTTACCAGCTTTTACTCCTACGATGTGGTGAAGAAATTCTAGTTACTCTGCATCCTTGTCAACACTTGGTGATATCAGTCTCTCTCATTTACCCATTCTGGTGAGAGTGTGGTGGCAATTCATTACCATTTTTATTTGCATTTTGCTGAATCACATCAGTTTTACCTATCTTCCATGAATAGAATTCTAATTTTCTAGTAGAGCTTCTCTTTATAATCATAGAGAATAAGCCTATCTCTTTTTACTTGGGTGAAAGATTTTAGCAGTTATAGATCTCATATGACTATGCACATCTGTTGTCATATTCAGTAGATTTTCTATTGGAAGATTGTCTCTGCAAGTTTATATATATATATATATATATATATATATATATATAACTATATAATAGATATAAAATATATTATATATAAAAGCTAGAGAAAATTGAAATAAAATTTCAAGAAGTCTGCAATAATAAGAAAAAACACATAGAGGTTCTCATTCAAGATGACTTACCAAACACTCTTGAGTTCAGCTTCCTTCCCTGCTTCCTCAAATCCCTTTTCTAATGACACAGTAAGTAAAATGATAAAAAGTAAACCCATAAAAGCACTTGGAAGCCAGGTGGTATACCACCACAAACCAGAAAAACAAAGAATTCCTGGAAGATACTACAAAGCAAGTGGGAACAGATTGACAATGAAACCTAACACAGCTGCAAACTGTAAGTCTTTTACAAAGAGCTCAAAATAAATGATTTTTTGAGCACCAAATCACACAAAGAACAAAAGGCACAGGGTCTGGGAGATGGAACAGGCTACAAGGAGCTGTTCAGGTAATTAATTAAAGAATGATAATAACTGTACTATGAATCATCTCCACCCTCAAATTAGAGAATCTCACATTTGTACCCAAGGTCAATATGTTTCAAGTTTAGGGTTGTAGAATGAGAATTCAATGCCCAGACTGAAGTTCTGGACTGAAGACATGGAGCAGTACCTCAAGAGCATGCTACACATTATAAAGGAAATTCACCTGACTATTCAATCCCCTCTTCAAATAGGAAGTGGGTAAAAGAGGAGGAATGGAAATTACGAGCCCATTTAAAAAGTAGGTCCTTTACAAGACCTAAGATGTGTAGAGAAAATAAAGTATTAAAATTTCTTACAGGCTTTCTCCATTGGGGATAGGACCTGTCCATATGCATAGAGTGACTACATAATTTCTTGTCCAAATCATAACACTTCTGAGCATGACCAAGGATGCTGTTAATAAATGTGCTTGGGTAAAAGGCTTAAATGAAGACTCCTGAAGTGATCATGGGCATGTGGTCATGTCTACCTATGCCACCAACCTTCCACAGAAATGGGTAGAGATAGAGCAGTCATATTTCTCATGTTTGATGACTGAGTCAACTATGCTTGCTTGCTGATCAACAAGACAGTATGAAGATTCTAATGTTTTTAAAAAAGAAAGAAAAGTAACAAGACAACTTTTTCTGATAATCAGAATAGAAGTAGATTTGGGTATTAGATTATATTAAATAATTACTGCCAGTTTTTTTGAGTATGCTGTTTTACAATTAGTTTTTTTAAGTCTTTACCTGTTATATTAGTGTGAACATTACCTATAAATTAAATTATGTGTGTCTAGGATTTGTTTTAAAACATTGTAGTGGGAAGTTGGAATAGAAGGAGAAGGGGGGTTAGTTGATACGTTGACAACATATTGGTACTTGAAGAAGGTAAGTGAGTAATGGAAGCTTATTATTATTATTATCTCTGTACTTTTTACATGCTTAAAAATTTTGTACATGCTTGAAAATTTTCATGACACAAATTTAAGTGTCAAATAAGGGGTTTTCCAACTTAGAAAAACAGCATAGGGAAGAAAAAACAATAATCACAACATTTGGGAAGGCAGAATAAATAAGAAATAATTTGGAGACCCCAGGAAGCTAAATCCTAAGCTAGCAGTGAGTAAATCTGAAAAAAAAAGTATTCAATTTGCTTCTTACACTCTCAAAAATCTCATGAATCTAGGGGAGATCATTAGCATGTAGAAGTACAAGGGAATGTGAACTGGGAATAAAAGGACTCATTGAAAGCCTATATGAGAAGTAATAAGACTTCAAGATTTCCCCTTCCGTGCTGCTCAGCCAAAGATCTGTGCCACTTGCACCCTGGCGGAATACCAGAGATTGAGAAATGTGGAATGTAGTGCAGAGCTATTCAGGATTAAGAGATACCAATACCAGACCTTTGAACCAGGTATTCTGTATTGAAAACATGGGAACTAAGTAAAAGTCTATACATTTTAATGAAATTCCCAGTCCTATTTTTTCCTCCTAGCTCCAAGGATGCTGGTAGACAGATTTGTATCATCCATGCAGGAGAGAATTTTTATCTGGAGAATCTGAACTATTTACAAGAAAAACACCTAAACCTATTGATTTGGGATCCCCTATGGGATCACCTAATAAGAACACTTTACAGTTAAACCTATAATCAGTAAGTCACACATACACCCAAACATACAAACGTTCCAATCAGCTTTTTAGTGAGCAATCCTCATACATAAGCATATATCCAAAAATCACAAGATTTCTGAGGAAAGTTTCTAACATGAAAAACAAACCAAAACCAGCCAACGGCAATATGAAACTTGAAGAAAAGGGAATCTATTCAAGGAGTTGGGGGGAAATTATTATTAATATTCATAGAGAAAAAAAGATAAGTTATTTCGTCCATGGAACAAGAACTGCCACTTCTACCAAACAGCAACAATGACGTCAAAACAAAACGCATAAAAAAGAGACTTCTGAAATCTAAAATATTAAAGTAGAGATTAAAAATTAATCATTAAAAGAAGATATTTTCAAACTAAACATAAAATAGAAAAGATAGGAAAATTATAGGACCAGTACAGAAGGTACAATATTCACTCACAAAATAAGAGATACCAAAAGGCTAACAGGGGAAAAAAAATAAGTTAAATTTTGTTTTCTATAAATTTCCCTGAATTGAAGGGTCATTCAATTTGAAAGACCCACTGAGTGGCCAATGCAAAGGATACACATTACGCGTTGTTGCAGACTTTCAACATGCTTGAAACAAAGAAAGATTCTACAAAGAGTTTCAAAAGAAAAAAGAAAAAGACATAAAATATCAGGATAAAAATGCTCTTTCTCCACAGAAGCACTAGCTACAAGAGATAAAACAAAAAATGCCTTTAAAATTCTGTGAAAAAAAAAAAAAGGAATCATATGTTACATACTCCTTGTGTCTAACTTCTGTCACCCAATGTCGACCGTATGTTGATCTGTATTGTTAATAATTATTAATAATGTGTCTTTTTCACTGTGGTGTTATATTCCATTGTGTGAATATGCCATGATTTATTTGTGTATTAAACAGATGACAGAAAAAATAAATAAATAAATAAATAAAATTCTGTGAAAAAGTTATTTGCAAACTAGACTTTTATATCCAGCAACAATATCAAAGTCAAAATAAAATGAAGTAAAATAAAGAAATTTTAGATATAAAAATGAAATTTAAAAACCCATTTTTAGATATATGACTTTTTGAAAAATTCACCTCCAATGTACCCATCTCAAGAAATCACTGTAGGACATGTTCCATCAAAATGAAGATGTAAAACCAAAACAGGAATATTTGGGATCAGCTCAAAGTGACAGGCAGAAAGAGTCCCAGGAAAACAACTCCAAAACTGTTATGGAGAAAACCCAGTCGAGATTGAAACTGGTTAAAATGCTAAAGAAGAGACATGGTCAAGTAGATGAAACTCATATTTTATATCAGCAAACAAAATAACAAAACATGTATGACCTTCAGGATTTTTTAAACTCAACAAAAAGTAGAAAAAAGAGAAAAAGTAATCTGACACGTAGTAGACATCACCAATATCCCATTCACTTTTCCCTCCTGAAAATTTCATATCCCAGTATCCATGCACTTAGACAAAGCCATGTGACTAGTTTGAGTCAATTAAGTGTGAGTAGAAATAACAAATGATCACTTCTGGTCTGAAGCAATGAAAAGCCCCTGGATTTTCCACTCCCTTCTCTCTCTCCTTTCCCTTTGAAATTATTATTGAGCAAGTGAAGCCATAAGATCAGAACATTCTGGATAGCTGTGTCACACATGAAGGACAAATGCCCTAGAGAGTAACTTGAACCTGGAGCTGACTTTTCATGACCGAAAGCCACTGAAATTCTGGTGTTGATTGTTACTATGGTATGGATGAACCTATTCTGGCTTATGCTATATTTTACATAGTTCCATGTAAATAACATTTACATATTCATAATAATATAAACACTAATTTTTGCTCTATCCAGAATTGATATTGTGGAAACAGGAAGTGAGGTGTGTGAGAGTGGTGCCTATAAATGTGGGAACAGAAGAGAGGAATAGGCGTGTGTATTGGTGTGGTGAGGATGTTGGCTGTGAAAGGGAATAAAATCCCTCTCTTCTGCAGCGAAAAGTCAGTAATAGTGTCTAAATTTCAAAGAAATGGTAATAGGAGTATGTCTTGTCCTCAGCTTTGGGTCCTACTTTCTATAGTGGCACAAAGGTAAAACCCCTCTTGACAAGCACCTTTAAGGCAGATCAATTGAGAACATACATTGTGTTTTACTTTCGGGTGTGACTATGAAAGTTCAGGTCTTTGACAGTGGTCAAAGGTCCTTTAGGTAATCATCCTTGACTGGCTTCCTTCATTCATAGTGGTAGAGAAGATGAAGCTGCAGTGAGAGGATCTTCCTGGCAGCCAGATACACGTTTCTTTACCAAACCCCCTTCCCATAATTAATTCAAGGAAAAGTACTCATTTGACATGAGCTGAGACAATAAAATCCTCTCCTGCTGAATTCAGAACTGAGAGGGAAACGCCCTTGGTTTAGTATGCTGTTTTCTTAAAATAAGATAGGGATCTCAAGGCCTGTGAAGTGGCTATCTTCCCCCTGGTGTTGACTGAGTGATAAAAACCAGCTTGCAACGTGAGAAGAAAACAGATGTACAGGCAGATAATGTTTGGGGTCCTTATAACTTCCCAGTTCCTGGTCCTGTGTGGGAAGCACCCCTTTTATGTGAAAACTAACTCGGTTTCTTTTCATGCTTACAGTCAGAGAGTTCTGACGGTTAAGACTATGCTTATCAACCGGCACACAAAAGGCAGCTTAATTCTTTCCTTTGCCCCTAAAAATATACACTCCTTAGGTAGTTAAGAGGGAAAGGCCTCAACCAGAATCTCTCCTTTGCCGGCACACTGATGTTTATTTGACAGCCATACAGGTCTTAGAATAGGCCTCTGGCCCTTCTTTAAAAGGCATGGAAAACTGTGTCTAGGAAGGACTGTGGAATTAACAGAAGAATGAGCCTCCCAGACTGAACGATTTCACCGCAGTGTCTTCTGCCTCGCTACTGTCACATACTCATAGCACAAGGTTTTAAAGGACATGAGAAAAACACACCCCCTCTCTCTAACATTTATTTTTTATTAGAGGAGGTTGACATTAATTATCTGTTTCCCCATCTCTAGAAACCTCTGGAATCCTTTTGCTGAAGCGTCAGCCCAGGTTTATAATAGCCCACTCTCCTGGAAGACAGAAGGAAAGTCAAATGCATTATACCACCAAGAGGGCATAAGCTAATAAAGAAAAATGATTAATCAATATTTGTGAGCAATACATTGAAACAAACAGAGTCTGCCTTAGCTCCAGAGTGTACACCACTTTGTTGAGAGAGCACTTCTGAATCCACTCCGTCATTCTCGATTTAGCAAATGTGAGCTTTTCTTCTTTCCAAGTTAATAGCCAAAATAATTAACACAGAGTTTACATGTACTGGGAAATTGCTGTGTTGAGAAAAAAAAGAGAAATCGTACAAAACCTGTGGCCAAGCAGGTTGCTGCCAGAAATAGAACTGTGAACATCAGTCTGATTGGAAATGCTGCTGTGTAAAGGTGACTGAAACTCTGAAATCAGCGTAACATTTTCCATATTCACACCCTATGCAAGGTTCTCAGATTGTCTCATCAGAAGTGAGGACAACAAGGCCAGCTTTTGGTTAAAAATCTCAGATGAAAGAAATGAGTTATTCACACTAGCATTAACGAACACGTTAAAACAAAAATGATTTAAAGATTTTTTTGACACTGTCCATTTTCAACTCATACCAAAGCTAACTATTAATATTTTAAGCTTGTTATAACTTGGTTTGTCTTTTAAAATGGAAAGGAGCCCATCAGATCACATAGCTCCTTATGCTTGTTTTAAACGGCAGAGGAACAGGAGCACCAGAAAGGTTAAGTGCCTAGTCCAGCATCAACAGCTGGTGAACAGCTGAGGAGTATGAAAGCCAGGCCTCCTGGCTCCTCATTTGTGTTCCTTCCATCACACTCTGCTTCAGATAAAGTCTGTACGAGTCCCAGTATGATAATGGGAATAATGTCACACATGAGAAGACTGGTGGCCTCCAAGGTATATCAACTTCCCACTTGTGAGAGGGCAATTTTTCTCTCCCACGGAGAGAATCACAGCCTTCTTTTTGAAAGCTATTTAAAAGGTACAAATGTGTGAACTTCTAACAAACTGCTAAGGCAAGTGTATTGCCTAAGCAGTAAAACGTAATACACAAGGAAAATCAGGTGATTTCATGTGCAAATTTTACCCTCTGGAATCTAAATATCTTGATCATCCTTAAAGGAAAAAAAAAAAAAAATTGGGCTTCTTGTCATGCAATTGAGCCGCAACTCCATTACTGGATCAATACTCCTGCTAGCAAATATCTCTCTGGAGTAGCCTTGCTACACAAATTAAAACAGTTTTAGGAGGGGGGAGTAGTAATTCTGGGAAACTTAGGGAAAATGACCTCAAAACAGAATTTGTTTAACAGGCAAAACAGGGGCTGGGTGGGCGGGGGTGTGGTTGAAGGGGATAGATTAGGTTACATTCTAATGAACTTTTTAATAAAAGAAAGATGTACACAGTGTAGCTTCCCAGAGGATAAAATGATCAAATGGATCTTTTTCCAACTAAATACTATTATGCTACACTTTCATGGTCAATAGTGCTCCATTTGTAGGTGCCCCTCGTCTCAAAAACCAATTTGGCTTATCTGTTTTCTCCTTCTTACATATATCTCAAAAGCTGTAACAGATTCAGGGAAATAGATGACCTAGTCTCAAATGCTCACTTCTCTAGGGACTTGCCTTTAAATTGACCTTGAGCTTCACAAACCAAAAAGAGCATTTGTGTACCTCAGGACAGTATTAAATCTGAAAACAATTAAATAAAAAATGAGGGATAGGCACAGTTGGTCAAAGCAAATAAATACTCATTTAGACAGCGAAGCCAACAGAGAAGAATGCAGAGGCCTATTAGCTACAGATTCCTTATGGGGCATAAGCAGTTACAGGAAACGTCTGTTTAGAACAATGTCACACAATCATCAGTCTTTCACAAGAAATTTAAAAATGTGAACTTGTTCAACTTTTTATGTGGCTTTATGTTTCTGCTCTTTTAATTTGGAAGATTTTGTTGATATTGGGGAGAAAAAAGTAACAACCTGGGGTTCAGTCAAGTAGTATATGGGTCAAGAAACATTTTATTGTTCACTACGAATTTTAATGTACTCAGATATCATCACCTTGCTGCTAAGTCTTGTTCCCTTGTCCTCTAAAGAAGAAACACACACAGCTGTGTGGTAATATTAGTGGGATTATGGGCTACCAATGAATATACTGAAACCAAGGTATGTGTAATTATGTATGACATAAATAAAAATTGTTGCTACCATGAGCGGGAAATTCTCACAGTTAATACTCACTGACTTGTAAAGGGTATGCCTGTTTTTAAATCTCCAGTGGGCACCTACTAATGAGGGCTATTTTAAAAATTAGGCATGGAAAAGGTAAAGAGAAATCAAGGCTAAAGGCTGATTTTGCTACTCAGTCTGAAATAAACATAACCAGAGTTTTTGAAAGGTAAAAAGAAGATATAATAATCATAGCTTAGAGACTTACCTAGTACTTTTCAAGTGCTGTAGGTAGTGTGGCAGGTTCAAGATGGTTACCCATTTTTTGATATTTGTCCCGTAGAGAGATGGAATATACAATTCCTCCCTGAATTTGGGTTGTTTTTCTAATGGCTTTGATGAGTTGAACAGGACAAAAGCGTCTCTGTGTTAGTTTCTGGACCGAGCCCCTAAAAATCTGGCAGCACCTATTTCTCTTTTCTTTGAACACTCTGTCTCAGAGTTTTGAGCTTCTACATAAGAAATCTGATTATCCTGAGAAAGTCTGCTGGAAAGGTCACAAGCAGGACATCTGGTCAATCTTTTTAGCCTTCTAGTCATACCTACACATGCCAGATAAGTGGGTAAAGCTACCTGGACCTCCCAACTAGCTCATTTGCTACCAAATACCACCAGTGGCCAAGCAGTGAAGCAGAAGAATGAAGGAGAAGAACTGCCCTTTTGAGATCTGCCTACATTTCTGAACCAGAAAATTGTGAGATATCATAAAATGCCTGTTATTTGAAGCCACTGAGTTCTGGGGTGGACAACCAGAACATGTAATACACAAGCTGTTTACATATATTAACCTATTTAATCCTCCTTATCACATAGGTAATGCTATTTTTCCCATTTTAGAGATAAAATAGAAGAAACAGAAAGTCAACAAGATTAAGTAACTTGCCTCCAACTACATTGTCAGTAAAGGACAAAGCAAGGATCCAATCTTAGGCAGTCTGATGCTAGAATCTATACTCTTAGCCATGATATTTTCTCCATTAATTCTGAAATAAAGTCACTACTCCACAAATATTCATGGAGTTCTTGAAATATTCTAAAAGCACTGATAGTTGTAATGTGGTAGAGGAGGTGTGACCACATACATTGGTACAGTGATCATATCTAATAAAAAAGAGGCATTCCCTGGACCTTAATTCAAAATAAACTACTGTATCTTCCTTAACTTATCACACCTCCTCTCCAGTTTTCTCTATTTCATCATTCCAATTATTTCCTTTATAACACTTAACCCTATCTGAAACCACTTCTTTCATTTATTATTTAGTTGCTTATTGCCTTTCTTCCTCTTTGGAATGTAAGTTCAGTGCAGCTAGTGCGGAATGGTTTGAACATCCTTATATACTTAGTTTTACTTTATTTAATAGAAAGTTATTAACCAAATGTTGCTAACATCGCATCATCTCATCCTCTTCAGGCTACGCTGTGAGCTTTAAAATGCTAAAGGCATTCAGGCTGAATATTTAAATGTTGAGGCAAACAGCACAGAAGAGATCTCCAGGACCATTTCTCCCCTTTCCAGAGAATATATGCCATTTTCAGCTAGAGCAGATGTCTTCAACTTGAGCACAGTGGATGAGATTCATATGGTCCATCAGCTCTTTAAAATTGTACCCAAAACATAGGTGTGTAGATTTGTGTGCCTTTATTTTGAGAGAAGAACCATAACTTTCATCATATTATCAAAACAATCCACAAATCAAAAAGTATAAAGAGTTATTTTTTTTAAAAGATTGTTTCTTAGTCTTTTTTTCACTGTCATCTCCCAAGAAATAAATTTTTCATAAGGATTTAGTATGTGACTTCTCACATATACAAAGAAAAAAATGGAAACAAAATATCATGAAATAATATTTCCTCCAATTTCATGCACTTAACTTTAATATTTTCCATTTTATTTTATTCTACTTCATATTTGAAATGCTGGTTTTGACCTGCAAAACTGATTTCATACTCACTAGTGAAAGGCACTGTTATAGAAAAAATTGAACCACATTTTTTTGTTTTGTTTTGTTTTGTTTTGTTTTTTGTTTTCCAATTCTAGTATGCTTACAGATAAGATGTCAAAGTCAGTTGAAAGAAAGTATGGCATCTTTTTAGTAGAGATGGAGAAACCCCATCTCTACTAAAAATACAAAAAATTAGTCAGGCGTGGTGGTGCATGCCTGTAATCCCAGCTACTCGAGAGGCTGAGGCAGGAGAATTGCTCAAATCCAGGAGGTGGAAATTGCAGTGAGCCAAGATCAAGTCATTGCAGTCCAGCCTGGGCAACAAGAGTGAAACTCTGTTGAAAGAGACGGAGAGAGAGAGAGAGAGAGAAAGAAAGAGAGAGAGAGAGGAAGGAAGGAAGGAAGGAAGGAAGGAAAGAGAGGGAGAGAGAGAAAGGAGAAAGAAAGAAAGAAAAAGAAAGAAAGAAAGAAAGAAAAAGAAAGAAAGAAAGAAAGAAAAAGAAAGAAAGAAAGAAAGAAAGAAAGAAAGAAAGAAAGAAAGAAAGAAAGAAAGAAAGAAAGAAAGAAAGAAAGAAAGAAAGAAAGAAAGAAAGAAACTTCATGAGTGTGGATATGCATATCCATTTC
The DNA here is from genome assembly GCF_002776525.5 of Piliocolobus tephrosceles. NCBI lineage: Eukaryota > Metazoa > Chordata > Mammalia > Primates > Cercopithecidae > Piliocolobus > Piliocolobus tephrosceles. The sequence continues at coordinate 64,662,177 of NC_045452.1, forward strand.
TGCACCTGTAGGCTTCAGTAGGGGCAGAGCGAGGATGGTGAGGAGTATGATAGTTTGATATTTCACAAAGAAAGTTCTTTGAGAGCACATCCCGTGGTGAATCTACAAATTACCTACAGAACTTCACACAGCATCCTGTGGGTACACTGAATGGGGAGACAGCAAGTACAGGTGAAAGATCACTGTACTCTGAATCAAAAGAAATGGGGTGGAGTCCTAGCTCCACTACTTGAGCAAGTTACACAAACTCTCTGAGCTTCTACTCCTTATTCTTTAAAATGATAAAAATAAAGGAACTTTATCAACGTAACAGATTATGGTGAAGAACAAATAAAACAATGACTACGTAGACCTAGGGACTTTCTATTGTTTTCCCCTTAAACTAGATCTCACTAGTTGAGTAGAATTCAATTAATCTAGCAGTTACTGGAAAACAGTCTATATTCATTCAATAAATGTCTCTTTTCCAGAGTAAAAATTATACAACTTTCATAATCTGCATTTCAATCATTTTACTTACTGATTACCACCTCTCACCCTTACAGTTCATCCACTCCACCTTCTGAAGACAGGAAGGACTTTAATTTCTTCAAAATCTTACTAACAACTAGCTCCACCTTGGGATGGTGGGAGGTGAAGTTGCTTAATGATATGGAATATAGGCAGTGGAGAAGAGAATTAACAACATAGAGGCAGCTTTGGTCCAGTGAAAAAATCTGGCCTTTGAGTCAGAAAAAAAACATTGTTTAAACCTCAGACCCTTAATTCACTACCTATGTGTAATGGGCTTAATTGTTTTTCCCCCAAGAATTCATATGTTGAAGTCCTTGCCTCTTGCATCTCAGAATGTGACTTTATGTGGAGATAAGGTTTTTAAAGAGAATAATTGAATTAACATGAGGTCATCAAGATGGGTTCTAATCCAATATGAGTGGTGTCCTTTTAAGAAGATATTAGTATACAAACATGTACGGAGGGAAGATCATGTGAGAACACAGTCATCTACAAGACGAGAAGCCTCTGAATGGAATCAACTCTGCCAACACCTTGATCTTGAACCTCTAGCCTGCAGAACTGTGAGAAAATGAATTTCTGCTGTTTAAACCACCTAGTCTGTGGTACTTTGTTGTGGCACTCTAAACAAATATATTATGCAACCTTAAGTATCTTATAAGAACAAAATTTGAGAAACTGTTTTTAATAAATACTTCTAGGACATTTCTATTGTCTTTGTTTTCTCAAGATAGAAAAAAGAGGAGTTTGCCATAGGCAAGGTAGGATAAAGTAATTACAGATTTTTTTTTTTTAAATATAAGCTGTATACCTGGACCAAGAAAATGAGCAACATCCTCATGAATTGTGTTTAAATTATCTTATTTAGAAATCTTTCTTGTTATCTCCGTATAGTACGTATATCTTTTTGAATAAGGGGGAATTTTGTGACTTCAAACAGTGGCAAAAGTGACTTATAACCTGATTTCACAAACGGGCTCACGGTCTTGACCCTTACTAGAGCCTAGCTTGGTAGTCCTTAAGAGCTAAGCTCCAAGCAAAACCCCTTTATCATCCCCTCAATGGCTAAGTGAAGAGAGACAGCTTAGCATCAGGGTACCACTCCAACCAATGAAAATTCCACTTATCCAGAGGAGGACTGGGAGAAGACAGGGTCACTTCTGCATAGAGATGAAGCGTTGAACTTGACATGGAATAAAAGGAAATATGAAACTCTTTGTCATGGTATACTAGAATTTCCTGCTATGTTTCATAGAAGGGGAAAGCCTCAGTTTCTTTAACCATATAGTAATGTTGCATGTAAGTACTGAGATGCATGTGTCTGTACACACATCAAAATATTAATTGTGGATATCCATAGGTTTGGAGACTTTTAAATAATCAGTCTTCACTTTTTTCAATACTTTCCAAATATTCTAAAATATTATATTTATAACAAAAAACTTAGAATTTTGTTACTTTCAATTTAATAAATGATGTTGGGACTCACCTACCAGTATATGGATAAATGAATAATTGAATTACCATTGATAATATGAGAATAAAAGCTAATGAAAGAAAATACTGCTCTTTTTTTTTTTTTTTTTGTATGCAGAATGAAATGGGACATTCAGAAACCACAGAGAGAGCCTCCTTGGGCACTGGCTAGGCCAGAGCATTGCTACATGTTATTTCCTATGTATTGCTACATGTTATCTGCTATGCTTCTTTGCAGATCCTTCTGATACCTGACTGAAGATGAACCTTGTGGGCCATGTGACAGCTCCCCAAAGAATTTACATAAATCCATGCCTTTAAATCTTCTATTGCCATGACAAGAAAGTGCCATTCAATTCCTTGAAACAGAAACTTTACTGGGCATTACTTTGTCTTATGATCCTGGAGATTTCCTTCCACTCTCTAGTTTTTAATTATGTGATCAGAGGAGGAAGATGGCGAGATGATCAATGATCAATAGATCTCTTTTAACAAAAATACATCTACACATTCTCATAATGGCCTCTGGTGCTCTTTTAGGCATCAATGAATTTTAGGCCATGTCACCAAGATGCAGCCTCTCCAAAACTATATATTGCACACCTTTAATTCACAAACACAAATAAAATCTGTGTAAGGCCATATACCCGTTTATATACACATTTCATAGTAATTACATCAGCTGTGGCTTTTTGGTATTGTTTTTAAACAAGCATGGCCTTTGGAATCAGATGCAAATCTGGATTTAAGTTGTGGGTCCAACACTTAATGCTGTGTGATTTTGTGTAAGTTATTGCATTCATTCGAGAACTGTGTATTGATTGCTTTTCATGATCCAGGCACTGTGCTAGGGTTAGGAGGTATAACTACAAACATGATAATAATGTTTTCTGCTATTATAGAGTTTAGTCTAGTGAGAAGATGTTCATTAAATAATTGATCACAGAAGTAAACATAATATAGGAGTACAGATATCTCTTTGATATACAGATAGAAAATAGATCCTAAGTTACATATAATCCACAGCTTTTTAAACAGTTTTTGGTGGCTGGATTGTTTTGTGTAGATCAGGTTGTAATGGGTGTGGGTTTGTGGCTAGAAGCTGGACCAGATAGAATTGCTATGCATTTTGGACGGAGGAAGTTAAGTATTACTGCCCCAGGGAGTTGGGAGTGGTAATTCCAGAAGGGAAATCCTGCACCTGCTGTATTAGCTAGATCCTGATTGGTGGTGGAGTCAAGGTATGGGTGGCCTTAAGACTTGGATAGGGAAAGGCAGAGGTTTCAGAAGAAGCTCTCACAGAATATTGCAAACCACGATTTTAGAATAAAATGTTAGCATACTATGCTACATTGACCTCTTTTGGTCACCAACTCTTAGAAAGCACCTCCAAAAATTATTAATGAAATCTTAAAGGATTTTTGACTTATAGTAAAAAAAACTATTAAATGTCTTCCTACATACTAATCAGCAAGACAAAAACCTGCCTATGTAGATAAAGTAACAGAAGTTATGACATAGAGGTATAAATATATAGATATGAACACTGTATGAGAGCATAGAGCAAATCAACCTCGTTTAGATGGTTAAGTTGGGGAAGCATTGAGGAGCAGTCTTTTATCAGAGAACTAATGAGAACTTAGAGTAGCCAGGAAAATTCTGGGGGAGTACTTCAGGCAGCCTGGGTACAAGCAGCACATGTGAAGACAAGAACGCATGCTCTACAAGGGAAAGACTACCGTGAGCCTGGAGTGGAGTGAGCAAGAAGAGGTTGTAAAAGGTGAGAATGGAGAAGTAAGCAGGGTCAGAACAGGCAGGCCATGGTGGATCAATGCCTGCAGAATTTTGCAGACCACAATTTTATGTGAAGGAGCCATATGACTCAATATGCGTTTTTAAAAGGTAATTCTGGCTACTAGGAGAATTGGATGGGAGTCAGAATGGAAAATAAAATTGCTACTGCAGCAGGCTAAGTAAGAGATAATAGTGACTTAAATTAGCACATTGCCCCTGGATATGAGCTCAGTGGCTTGTTTGAGTTGTATACTGGAGGCAGAATCAAATCAATAGGACTGGTAATGATGTAAGGGTGAGGTACAGGGATAGTCAATTTACCAGTAAAATGGGGGAATTATTAAAATATCTACTATACACACTCATGGTGAGCATTAAATAAGATAATGCATATCAGATGCACACAGGAAGCACCCAATGTATGTAAACTGTTATTATTATGAATTAGTACAATCATAAGCATTTTATAATTATTTTCAGCTAGTCTATTTAGAAAGTGAGTATATTCATATTGGTTGGGAGTTGAAGAAAACTGAGGGGCAATCTTTGGCTAATTTTAAACCTTCAAAATCTTCCCTTAGGTGCACACGTGTCCTTGAAGCTGCTGTCATTTTTCATCTGTTTGCAATGACCGCCTCATAACTTTTTTCATATCCTAAAAACAACCTCAAGCAGGAGGAATGCTTAGGCTATTGAACACCCACTAGGGACTCAAAGAGATGACAGAGTAAAGAAGGATAAAACGTTCATTAAACACTAACCTCCATGGAACTAATCCAAAGTTTCTATAAAGTGGGTACATTATTTATGGTTCAAATAAATAAAAGTTGATTGAATGATTTCAGTAACCCAACTTCTTGCCTGCGTATCTTGAAACCAGAATTCTTGGGAAAAAAAAATATATTGTTCCTAACATGGCAAATACTTAACCTTGTGTAAAGACGTCATTTTCTCAACATAACTATAGGAATGACAGGAAAGACAGAGGGTCAGAGAGGCCAATGCATGCTGTTTGCATTTTGAGAAAAGGAAAAGGTGAATGTCAAGAGTGCGATGCAGGAGACAAAAAAGCAGATCTTTCCTGGACACTTTTCCAAAATGATGAACCTTCACGCCATCACCAGAGACTTCTGGTTGTTTCCTCAAGCAAAATAAACACCGAAGGATAATTTTTCCCCTGAGGTTTCTAGAGGTGCTTTTCTACTGTCAGCCTTGTTTTCAGGTTTCAGTAAGGAGCAAAGAAGAAAACATAGATACTTCAGAAGAGTCTTCACTCAGGTCACAACAGCAAGATAAAATTTCTCAAGGACTCTAGCAGGCAGAACTGCAAATATGTCATTAACCCTGACCACAGAGGACTCAGTAGAATTTTCGAAAAAACTGAACAAAGTCATTGAGTCACCTAATCTGTCTCCCTGATTTTCATTGATTTACTTTCAAAATTTCTGCAACAATTAATTGGTTATTATTTACATATCCTTTTGGAGTGAATTGATACTATTATCCCTGGTATAGTTCAATACCACAATATTATCTCAATAACTTTTCTGTCTACTTAACTGTGTCCCTGATCTGCAAGGATGTCTTATTGCATGACAGCGTTTAATGCACATTTACTACTAAAAAATAGTCTTTGTGCTAGTGGGTTTTTCTACCAACCAGTAAAGTGGTCCCATGCCAGTCCACAACATAATAGCGTAAAGTATTTAATACCTTTAATGCCATTGGCTGTCAGTCATTCCAAGAATGGACTGTCACACCACCTTCTAAAATAGGAAAGGGATTGAGAGACCAAATGTGGACAAATGAGTAATCCTCCCATTACGGTGATGAAGGTCTCCCAAGCAAGATTGCTCATTTATACAAGTAAATGTCCCTTTATCAAAACATATTGTAAGCATCTGCCTTCCCTAAAACAAATGCCTATTCATTTCTACATACTTTATGCCTGTCACAGACCATGTTTCAAAATATGTGTTGGCTGGGTGCGGTGGCTAATGCCTATAATCCCAACACTTTGGACGGCTGAGGTGGGAGGATTGATTGAATTCAAGAGTTTGAGGCTAGCCCAGGCAACATGGTAAAACCCTGCCTCTACAAAAAAATAAAATAAAAATACAAAAACTAGCCAAGTGTGGTGGTGTGTGCCTGTAGTCCCAGGTACTTGGGTGGCTGAGGCAGAGGATCACTTGAACCCAGGAAGCTGAGGCTGCAGTGAACTGAGATCGCACCACTGCACTCCAGCCTGAGTGACAAAGCAAGACCCTGTCTCAAAAAAAAAAAAAAGTTTTGGACTAAATTTATCAGTTTAAAGCAGGAATACTGTGCCTATTTGGCTTTCTCCTTTTCTCCAGCTCAATAAAATGGCTGCTAACCTGCTTTTTTATTTTTCAGGTGCTCTCAAAGTGTGGAAAATAGGTAGGTAGAATGAGAAGTGATAGTACATTTCTCCTGTTGCCAGGTTTTTGGGTCTTGGCCACAAGAGAGAGTGGAAGACAGAATGGTGCAGGAAGGATGAGTCCCTGGCTTACACTGAAGTGTTTCATAATTATAACTCACTTAAAGCTGGAATGTTATACTAAAGACATGGGTTAGATGCATTCACAGTTCTAAGATATTCCAACAGAGGTATCAGAGATTCAAAAATCAAGCAGAATTGGGAGAAGAGTTCAAACACCTGGAGTTTCTGTTACTGCATTTTAAAACTTCCCTCCAGGAAATCGCTGCATTTTATTTTTCCATTCAGGTCTGTTGACACTTTCTGAAATAAAAATTATCACTGATATAAATAAGTTATCATTTTCCCTTTGACTCTGAGTTCGCAACATCTGCAATGACAAAAGTAAATTGAAAGATGACGGAGGGCAGTGACTTTACATATAACAATGAAGTCGCATGGCAAGAGCTCCGTTGTAGAGGAACAACACCCAGGCTGGTCCCAGGACAGGAAGCAGCTCTCACAGTGGCAGGGAGGGGAGTGTGTGAGGCTCTTCTGCCTCTTCCTAAGAAAGGAATGCATGTGACTTCCAAGGCCCAGGGCTTAAAGATTTTGTAGTATCAGTGGTTAATTTTCTTACTATAACAGACACAAATCACACACACAAATTGGAAATATTATTACGCAAGTAACAGATACCCATATATGCTCCTACTGGTATCTTTTACACATTAAGTAATAAACGGCTCAGTTATATTTAATTATTAAATTTGGATTGATGACCTACCACAGTGGTACCACTGACCCACAGGCAATTGCATGAGACTCTGCTCTCTTTATCTCCTTCCTTGACTGACTTTCTTTCTTCCTTCCTTCTTATGTTTTCCATTTTCCTTCCATCTATTCTTTTTGTTTGTTTGTTTGTTTGTTTTTGAGAAAGAGTCTTGCTCTGTCGCCCAGGCTGGAGTGCAGTGGCCGGATCTCAGCTCACTGCAAGCTCCGCGTCCAGGGTTTACGCCATTCTCCTGCCTCAGCCTCCAGAGTAGCTGGGATTACAGGTGCCCGCCACCTCGCCCGGCTAGTTTTTTTGTATTTTTTAGTAGAGACGGGGTTTCACCGGGTTAGCCAGGATGGTCTCGATCTCCTGACCTCGTGATCCGCCCGTCTCGGCCTCCCAAAGTGCTGGGATTACAGGCTTGAGCCACCGTGCCCGGCCCCCTTAAGTACTGCCATCAACATACTGTGGCATAGTCTGACCCCAATGATGAAACACAGAGCTAAATTATAACCAGACTTTTCTGTGAAGATGTGTATTGGAACAAGCATAAGACCAGGGGTCAAAAGAACTGTTTGTTGGCCCAGGTTCTACTAATGGGTATCCATGTGATTAGCCACATTTGCTAACCCATTAGACAGCCCTGGAAGTCATCCGAGCCTCCATTTCCATCTGTAAAGTGGAGCTAAGAATTTATTTTCTGGTCACTCCATAAGGCTGTAGGATCAAGTGAGATTTTGTACAGGAAATCTCTTTACGATCTGTAAAATACTAAGACATAGCCTTGAATTCATACTTATGGTCAATAAGTATGGACTTCTATCTAGAATAAAAGTAAAATGATAAAATGAGGCGATTCGTTGGAAGTGTAAAACTGAAAGCTGAAGAACTGCAGGAACTAAGTCAAAATTATAATAGCATCGGCAATAAGAATGTTTAATGTGATACAATTTACATCATTACTAAAGTATAGTAGATGCAAGGTGGCATTCAGATTTTATATAATTGTCAATATATTGTTGGTTTAATACCTGAAGTTTATTTGCCTAGCAAATATCACAGATGGTAAGCTAATTTTGAAAAGCCAAAATACCACCTTCCTGTGATCCCCTCCATCTCTGTTGCATGCTTTAAATTTTATTTTCTGTTTTTTTATTTAATGCATTGCCCTCAAGTTTATAAGGAAAGAAATAGAAATAGAAATGATTAGTCAATACTAAGTATTCTTGCCAAAAAATACACACTAAATTGAACAGTTATTAATATCAGTATCACATGTAAAAACAAGTGAGGTAATTTTTTCTGCCCTACTTGGCATTTTAAAAGTCATAAGAATTCAGGTTTTGAGTTTTCTTTATCAAAATACATCAAGAAATGGAAAGAAATTCAGAGAGTGGCAACCACATTTAAAAGTTTACCAAATGAAGGAGGGTGGTGAGAATGAGGCAATCTTAGTTATGAGAAAAACAAAACAAGTAGCATGGTAAAAGGCCAAAGGAAGGTAAATAGTCAATTTAGAGACATCTTACATAGCAAGCAAAGGATAAAATATCAGGCATTAAAGTTCTTACTGGTATTGTTTAGAAGTACACGTATTGTTAGAAAGGAAAATACTAGAGACATGTCAATTATCCAGTTTTATTTGATTGTGGAAAGGTCTAATTTTTAAGAATTAACTTGAGAACCATCACTATAGTCATCCACAATGCCAACTTGCTTGATAAGCCAAAGTGCCCTCCATTCTTTCTTTCTTTACATAAAAGTCAGAAATAAAGATGCAAATATCCTGGATGCCATCCCTCAACACTAGTAAAATGCTAAAGTGTAAACAGTGCAAAATAAAGTTAGACATTATGGAATAAATAATTTGTATTTTATTGCTAAATTATTCAAAAATCTAATGGAAATGTAACCCCTATGGTATTGTAAACAGTAACACCCCAAACCATGACTGCCAGGGGACCAGTTGATGGTGCTTTATTGAGAATATCATGACTTCCATGTTTCTGCACAGTGGGTAATTTATTTTCATTTTGGATTACAGGCAGAAAGTGTTTATTACTGACAAAGAAGATATAAAATTTCCCCCTCCCTCGCTGCACTGAGGTTGCTGCCACCACAGAGAATAGCATTGCCAAAGAGAACATAAAACTTGGTGGAAGATTGGTACAAGAAAAAACGGCATGACAGCACCGCATGTCCACAGACAGGATTTGGTGAAATTTTGAACAAAATCAAGTCTTCCGAAGGAAACCAGTTGAGAAAGATTCCATACGTTATGCACTCTGATTAAAGACATAAGCATAAAATAAATAATAAAAAAGTAAGTAGCATACATCTCCCATTGATGACCACATGGGACAAGAGAAATATAAGACACACAGAGAAAGAATCCAGATCAGGCCAGTTGTACTTTCTCAGGTGATGTAGGATTACCACTACTCCCTCTTCATAAAATGTGTCAGATATTTCTAATATTTTTTTAAATGCTTCTAATATAATAAAAAAGACACTCAGGAGTAGTGGCTCACACCTGTAATCCCAGCAATTTGGGAGGCTGAACACCTGAGGTCAGGAGTTCAAGACCAGTCTGGCCAACATGGCAAAACCTCATCTCTACTAAATACACACAAACTTAGCCAGGTGTGGTGGCAGGTGCCTGTAATCTCAGCTACTTGGGAGGCTGAGGCAGGGAGAATTGCTCGAACCCTGGAGGCAGAGGTTGCAGTGAGCCGAGATTGTGACCCTGCACTCCAGCCTGGGCGACAGAGCAAGACTCCATCTCAAAATAACAACAATTATAATAATAATAATAATAAAGACAATTTCTGAAACATCAAAATATATTTATCAGAAACTGGAAATGTTAAAAGGAGGTATACTAAAAGCATTCCAATAAAGTCAGGAGCCAAACAGGTATGACTGTCACTAATAGTATTTAGAGGTTAGCTCATGAAACAAATTTTGGAAATGCATTCACTAATTGATTACATTTTGAAAAAGAAGAGATAAAGCTATTATCATTTGCAGATAATGTAAGTATATGCCTTTGTAATCCAAAATAAATAACTAAAATAATTTTAGAACTAAGAAGTCCTATAAAGTTGCTCTCTATAAAAAAATACACAAATATCAATAGTTTTTCTCTATGATAAAAGTAACATGCAAAAGTGAAAAAAAGAGAGAAAAATCTAATTCAGGTTAGTAACAAAATTTGATAATACCTAGATATGAATTTAACAAAAAAGGAATAAGAACTGTAAGAGGAAACCTATATAGCCTTACAAAAGCACAGAAACGAAGAAGCATATCCTTTTCCCAATTGAAAATACAATCCCAGTAAGATATATTCCAATTATTAGATAAATGTAGAAGTATTCCAAGTAGAAGCTTGACTCTTTTCTTTTTCTTTTTGAAATTTGGTGAGTGGGCACAAAAGCTACAAAATGTTTGAAAATAATAATGAGAAGGTTTGTGGCCTCCCAGGAACTTAAATGTATTTCTTTGTTGTAACTATAAAGTATAGTACAGACACAACAACAGAGAAATAGATCACTTGACCCAAATAAAGCTCATAAAATAATGCAAGTACATATTGGAATCTACAAATAATAAATTTGGCATTTCATATCAATGGGGAAAGAATATTTTATCCAACAAATAGTACTGAGACAATTAGTTGTCAAATGAAAAAGAATAGTTGGATCCTTGTTTCACAATGGTACCATAATAAATGACAGATCACTTAAAATGTAAATGTGAAAACAGACCAGGCGTGGTGATGGCTCATGCCTGCAATCTCAGCACTTTGGGAGGTCAAGGCGGGTGGATCACCTGAGGTCGGGAGTTTGAGACCAGCCTGACCAATTTTGAGAAACCCCGTCTCTACTAAACATACAAAATTAACTGGGCATGGTGGTGAATCCCTGTAATCCTAGCTACTCAGGAGGCTGAGGCAGGAGAATTGCTTCAACCCAGGAGGCAGAGGTTATGGTGAGCCAAGATCGTGCCACTGCACTCCAGCCTGGGCAACAAGAGCAAAACTCCATCTCAACAACAACGAAAAATGTAAATGCAAAAACAACAAAATTATAATCATACTAGAAAGAAATATAGCAGAAAAATTTTATAATAGAAGAAATATAAGCCAATATAATAGTCAGATACCATTTTTCCTGTATCAGCTTGGCAAAATTAAAAAGATTAGGTTTGATTTGGAAGTGGGATAACACACTCCCTTACATTGTTGATGGGAGTACGAATTGTTTAAAAATGTGTAGGCTTTATGATGCAGCAATTGTGCTTCTAAGAATCTATTCTACAAAACTGATGCCAAGAATATCTGTCAAATATCTATTATGCTATTGCTGTTTACAATAGCATAACGCCAGAAACAACTCAAAAATTTACCAGAGGCTGGGTGCCATGGCTCAGAACTATAATCCCAACACTTTGGGAAGCCAAAATGAAAGGCATGCTCGAGGTGATTTCAAGATCAGCCTGGACAAAATAGTGAGACTCCCATCCCTACAGAAAAAATATAATTTTGGCCTGATGCGGTGGCTCAGACTTGTAATCCTAGCACTTTGGGAGCCCGAGGCAGGTGGATCCCCTGAGGTCAGGAGTTCAAGTCCAGCCTGGCCAACATGCCGAAACCCCGTCCCTACTAAAAAAGAAAATACAAAAATTAGCCAGACATGGTGGTGGGTGCCTATAATCCCAGCTACTCAGGAAGCTGAGGCAGGAGAATTGCTTGAACCCAAGAGGTAGAGGCTGCAGTGAGCTGAGATTGTGCCACTTCACTCAAGCCTGGGCAAAAGGGTGAAACTCCATCTCAAAAAAAAAAAAAAATTACAAACTACCAAGGAGTAATTACACACATCATAATACAGATATAGAATGGAATATTGTGCAGTCACATACACACACACACACACACACACAAAAACTGGAAATATGTTCTAAATACATTGTTAAATGTTAACAGCAATCTTCTCATTATTATGCAGAACATGGTTTAGTTGACAGGATTACTTTGTTACTGCCAGGAGAGCATCCACATTGGTTAACTCTGCAACCATATACCCTTGTGTGTCATGTCCCTGTAGTGTCAGTAGGGTTTGTCTCCAGGAATGAACATTGTGTTTGGGCCAAAGGAACATGGTGTTAACCCAGATGAGTGGTGACCCCATGGAGGAGTAGGCAGAAATTAGAGCCAGAAAACTAGTTGCTGAGACATTACTCCCATCCCTTTACTCTAACTGAAAACCATATGAAGTATAAGCCCTTGGCAGGTGATTCCACCTCTCCTCTGAGGTTGGCTGCACCTTTCCTCTGAGGCTGGCTGCTGACAGTTCAGTAGAAATTCTCAGTTCATAGATGAGTTTTGATGAAAACCAAGGCCATGAGAAAAAAAAAAAACAAAAACAAAAAAAACAAAAAAAAAAACACACAAAAGGAATTGATACTTCAGTAACCAGAAAAGATAATTATCCTCAAAGTGATGCAGGCAGATATTTTATGTAGGAAGTATGATAAGAGATTATGGAAAAATAACAAAGTATATTTGCTAAAATTTAAAAAAACAACAAAACTTAATATATAGTCCAAATATCCACAGCTGAAAAGAAAATCAGTGAGTTGGAAAAGAGGATGGGAGAATTTTGCAGAACACATAGCAAATAAATACAGTTTCAAAACAGAAAACAAACCATCAAGAGACAGAGAAAACTTCCCAGGAGCCCAACATTCATACAGTATGGTTTCCACAAGAAAAGGCTGGAGAGAGTAAAAAGGAAGCCAATTAACAAAAAATCAAGACATGCCTGTCTGAGATAACAAAATGTGCTCACCTCCCACCCTTCCACAGGAGATCCCAAGGAGACTCTCAGCTCCAGCCCCTCTCGCTATAGTCAAAAACCTATCCTTTGTGTAGATCTGCTGGAAGGCATGCTTATTTAGGCTACAGTCAAAAACCTATCCCGTGTGTGTAGGGATCTGCTGGAAGGCATGCTTATCTAGGCCAGTGAGACAGTCTTTGGCTTCTGGTCCCTGGTTAGCTTTCCCTCATAGCCTGGGTACCTTTCTTGGGCCTTCCTCAGATTCATCCCTTCCAGAGTCACCACATCCTTGGCATCCTCATGCTACACATGGCAAACCTGGGCTTAGAGCATCCTCTAGTGTTGAGATAGTTGCAGTGGTCACGAGCTCAGGGAACACAACCCAATCAGTCTGATTAAATATCTGAGGAGAGAATGTTACAAACATAGCTAGACTGTGAAGACTAGAATAAATACTAAGTCCTTCAATGGACAGATACCATCAGACATCCATAAGCATCAAGACCATTTAGGAAAATGTAACCTCATCAAAATGACAAAATAAGACATCAATAACATACCCTACAGCGATGGAGATGTGTGATCTCTTATACGAGGAATTCAAAATAGCTGTTTTAAGGAAGCTCAGCAAAATTCGGTAAAACAAAAGAATCAGAAATTTAACATAAACTTAACAGAGAGATTAAAATAATAAAAAACCAAACAGAGGTTTGGAGCCAAAAATACAATGAATAAAATGAAAAATGTAATAAAGACCATCAACAGCAGAATTGATCAAACAGAAGAAAGAATCAGCAAACTCAAAGAAAGGATATTTGAAAATATATAGAGAATAAAAGAGAAAAAAATGAAATGGAACATAGAAAGCATATAGGATCTATGGAACTACATCAAAAGAGCAAATATTTGGGTTACTTATGTTAAAAAGAAAAATGAGAAAGACAAAGGGGTGGAATGATAATTCAAAAAAATAATAGCAGAAAATTTCCCAAATCTGAAGAAGGATAAAAATACTCAGGTCAGGAAGATCATAGGTCACTAATTAGATTCAAACCAAATAAGAACACTCTAATATACATTATAATCAAACTCTCAAAGGTCAAAACAAAAAAAAACAGTCCTGAAGGCAGTGAGAAGAAAGAAGCGAATAGCATATAGTGGAGCTCTAATATGCCTGGCAGAAGACTTCTCAGCAGAAATCTTGCAGGCCAGAAGATAGTAGGATAATATATTCAGAATGCTGAATAAAAACAACTGTCAACCAAAAATATTTTACCTAGTAAACTATTCTTCAGAAATGAAGGAGAAATAAAGACATTCCCAGACAAACAAAAAGTGAGGAAATTTATTGCTACCAAACCTGTCCTATGAAAAATTCTACAGAGAGTTCTACAAACCAAAGGAAAATGATGGTACCATCATTGTTATTCAAATACTATAACAATAGATAACTTATGATTCTGAAAACACATATCTTTAGTATAAAACTGTAAGACACCACTATCAAAATTAATAACTATAATAATTCATTAAGAAACAGGCAATATAAAAATTTTAATTATGATAATAAAAATTCAAAATTTAGGATGAGAATGTACTTTAAATGTATAGCTTTTTAAATTCCTTTTTTCTTTGCAATCATAGTTAAATTGTTATTAGTTTAAAGCAACTTGCTATAACTATAGGTTGGCATTGGTAAACCTCACAGTAACCACAAAGCAAAAACCTATAAAAGATACACTAAAAATAAAAAAGCAAGGAATCAAAACATACAACTAGAAAAAATCACTTAACCTCGAAAGAAGACTGTAACAGAAGAAGAAAGAAAAAAAGAACCTACAAAACAATTAGAAAATAAGTAACAAAGTGGCAGTAGTTAGACTTTTCCTATCAATAATTCCCTTGAATGCAAATTGGCCTTGCATTCTAAGTAAATCTCCAATTAACAGAGATAGAGGATGTCTTAGTTTGTTTGTGTTGCTATAAAGCAATACCTGAGGGTGGGTAATTTGAAAAGAGGATTATTTCACTCACTGTTCTGCAGCCTGTACAAGAAGCATGGTGCCAATATCTGCTTCTGATGAGGGCCTCAAATTGCTTCCACTCATGGCAGAAGGCAAATGGGAGCTAGTATGTGCAGACATCACACAGCAAGAGCAAAGTGAAGGAAAGGGGAGGTACTTTTTGACAACCACCCCTCATGGGAATTTAACAGAATGAGAACTCATACACACCCCAATGCCAAGGAAGGCATTTCATGATAAATTTACCTCCATGACCCCAACACCTCCCAGCAGGCTCCACTCCAACTTTAGAGAGCAAATTTCAACATGATTTTTGGAGGGTCAAGTATCCAAACTATAGTAGAGGGGCTGAATGGAGAAGAAAACAATACCCAATTATATACTGTCCCTAAGAAACTCACTTCACCTGTTAGGATATATAGATTGAAAGTGAAGGAACAGAAAAAAAAAGATATTCTATGCAAATGAAAACCAGAAGAAAGTAGGAGTAGTTATACTTACATTAGAAAAAAGAGATCGTAAACAAAAACTGTGAAAAGAAACAATGAAGGCCATAATATAATTATAAAGGAGTAAATACAGCAAGAGGATATAACACTTTTGTATTCACCCAATATAAAAGTGTTTTCTTATGTTGAAAAATAAATATATAAAGCAAATGTTAATAGACCTTAAAGGAGACAAGGACTGTAATACTATGATTGTAGTGAACTTCAACAGCCCAAATCCAGCAATGGACATGTGATCTAGACAAAAAGTGAACAAAAAAACAGTAGAGTTAAGCCACACTCTAGTACAAATGGACCTAACAGACATTTCCAGAGTGTACCATCCAACAGCCACAGAATACACTTTCTTCTCAACACCAAATGGAATACTCTCATTCTCCAGGACAGATCATGTGTTAGACCACAAAACAAGTACACACACTTTTAAAAATCAAAGTCATATCAAGTATCTTTTCTGACCACAAGGGAAAAAATCTAGACATCAATAACATTAGGAACTTTGGAAACCATACAACTACATGGAAATTAAATGACATGCTCCTGAATAGCTAGTGGGTTAATTTTAAAACTTTTTAATTAAAACATTTTATTTTATTTTTAATTTAAAAATGTCTTGAGTCAATTGAAAATGGAAACACAATATATCACAAATGTATCAGATACAGCAAAAACAGTTCTAAGAAGAAAGTTTATAGCAATTAATGCCCACATCAAAATGTAGCAAGATTTCAAATAAACAACGTAATGTTTCATCTCAAAAAACTAGAAAAACAAGAACAAACAAACTTCAAAATTAGAAGGAAATAAATAATAAAGATTAGACCAAAAATAAACAAAATGGAGACTAAAAAAAATAAAATAAACTATTCAATAAAATGAATAGTTGCTTTTTTAAAAAAATAAACAAAATTGACAAACCCTTAGCTATGCCAATTGAGGGAAAAAAGACTTCTTGAATAAATAAAATAAGAGATGAAAAAGGAGGTATCACAACCAATATTATAGAAATTCAGAAGATCATTAGAGACAATTATGAACAACTAAACATCAACAAATTGGAGAACTTGACATAAATGGACAATTTCCTGGACACATACAAACTACCAAGATTGAATCACAAAGAAATAGAAAGCCTGAACAGACCAATAACAAGTAACTAAATTGAATTAGTAATAAAATGCCTCCCATGAAATAAAAGCTCAGGTTTGAATGATTTCATTGTCAAATTCTACCACTATTTAAAGAACAAATACCGATTCTTCTCAAATTATTATGCAAAATTGGAGAGAATTCTTCCCAATTCATCCTCCAAGACCATTATTACTCTGATACCAAAATCAGACAAGGACACAAGAAAAAAAAAAAAAAAAAAAAAACTACAGGTCAATATTCCTGTCAAAAATGAATTTAAAAAACCTCAACAAAATATTATCAAACTGAATCCAACAGCACATTGAAAAGATCATTCACCATGATCAAATAGGATTCAACCCAGGGATGCAAGAATGGTCTAACATATGAAAATCAAATAAATGTGATATATCACATCAACAGAATGAAGGAGGAAAACCAAATAATCATCCCAATAGAGAAAGAAAAAGCAATCAATAAAATGTAGCATTCCTTTATGAGAAAAACCCTAAACAAATTAGTTACAGAAGCAAGGTACCTCAACACTATAAGGCCATATATGGAAAGACCCAGAACTAATACCACACTGACTGGAAACATGTTAAAAGCTTTTCCTCTAAATTCTGGAACAAGACCAGGATGTTCGTTTTCACCACTTCTATCCAATGTAGTACTAGAAGTCTTAGAGCAATTAGGCAAGAAAAAGAAAAAGGCATTCAAATTGGAGAGGCAAAAGTCAAATTGTCTCTGTTTGCAGAAGACATGATCTTAACTATAAAAAAAAAACCATAGAATCGACAAAAAAACTATTGGAACTAATAAACAAATTCAGTAAAGTGGCTGTATACAAAATAAACACAAAAATCAGTAGTATTTCTATATGCCAACAGAGAACTTTCTAAAAAAAGAAATCAAGCACATAATCCCATTTACAATAGCTATAAAATGAACAAAATACTGATGAATAAATTTGACCAAGGAGGTGAAAGAGCTCTACGATAAAAACTATAGGCCAGGCACAGTGGATCACACCTGTAGTCCCAGCACTTTGGGAGGCGGAGGCAGGCAAATTGCTTGAGTCCAGGAGTTCGAGACCCTCCTGAGCAACATAGCAAAACCCTATGTCTACAATGAATACAAAAATTAGAATGAATACAAAATGAATGAATACAATGAATACAATGTGTATTCATTCATATACAATGAATACAAAAATAGAGTATCCAGAAAAAAATACACACATTTAAGCCAACTGTATTTCAATAAAGGTGCCAAGAACACACACTGGGGAAAGAACAGTCACTCAATAAATGGTGCTGGAAAAAGTGAATTTAAACATGCAGAAGAATGAAACTAGATTCCTACCTTTCACCACATACAAAAGTCAACTTAGAGTGGACTGAAGACTTAAATGTAAGATCTGAAACTATAAAACTACTAGAGGAAAAAAAATTGGATAAATACTTATGACATTGATCTGGGCAAGGAATTTTTGGGGTAAGACCTTAAAAGCCCAGAAAACAAAGTAAAAATAGACACATGGGATTATATCAAACTGAAAGGCTTCTGCACAGCAAAACCTTAATAAACAGAGTTGACGAGATAGCCTATAGAATGAAAGAAAATAGTCACAAACTATGCATTTGACAAGCAGTTAAGGTCCAGAATATATATGAAATGCAAACAACTCAACAGAAAAAGAAACAAATAAATTTGCTTTGAAAATGGGCAAAAGATATGAAGACACGTTTCTCAAAAGATGACAACAGGTATATGAAAATATGCTCAATATCACTAATCATCAGGAAAATGCAAATCAGAACCTCAGTGAGAAGTCACCATACCCCCATTAGAATAGTGACTATCAAAAAGATAAAAAAATAACAAATGTTGGTGAGGATATAGAAAAAGGAGAGCACTTAGCCACTGTTGGTGGGAAGGTAAATTGGAGCAGGCATTATGGAAAACAGCATAGAGTTTTCTCAAAAAATTAACAACAGAACTACACTAAGACAGAGCAACCCCTATTTTGGGTATATATCCAAATGAAATGAAATCAATATGTTGAAGAGATATCTGCCCCCCCCCCATGTTTATTGCAGCATTATTCACAATAGGCAAAATATAGGAACAAGCTAAGTGTTCATCAATGGATGAATGGATTAAAAAAACGGATATACGTACACAATGGAATACTATCCAGCCATAAAAAAGAATGAAATCCTGTCATTTGCAACAGCATGGTTAACCTAGCGAACATTATATTGAATAAAAGTTTCCAAGCACAGAGGGACAAATACCACATGATCTAACTCATATGTGGAATCTAAAACAGCTGATCTTATAGAAGTAGAGTGTAGAATGGTGGTTACCAGAGGCTGGGGAGAACCGGGGAGAGGGAAAAATGGGGAGAGGTTGGTCAACAGGTACAAAGTTACAGTTAGATAGAAGGAATAAGTTCTGGTGTTCTATTGCACAGTAGGATGACTATAGTTAAAAACTAATGTACTGTATATTTCAAAATAGCTAGAAGAGGGAATTTTGAATATTCTTACCAGAAATAAATGACAAGTGTTCAAGGTGATGGATATGTTAATTATCCTGGTTTGATCATTACACAATGTATACATGTATCAAAACATCACTCTGTACCCCATTAATATGTAAAATTAATACCTGTCAATTTAAAACAAAATAAAATTAAAAACCCAGGAAATATGTACTCATAAAATAATTTACTGTGATTACAGTGATGTGGAGTTGAAGGAGAATGAAAGTAGGTAAAATATTTTTTTAGTACTTAAAATGCTGAGATTATGAGTGATTTAAAACTTTTGCATGAATAAAAAACTGCGTATAGAAAGTGTGGGCTCAGTTATTCACAGAAATGTATTTGTATAATATTGTAAAATCTTAAGTTAAAGAATCTCTGCAATCATATTTCTAGGTAGCTAGCCAGATCAGGTAGACCATTGTTGGCTATTCGAATCACCAGTCTATTGGCCAAAAGAAGTAAAACCAAGCAGAATCCCTTACAAAATTCTAGCCTAATGAGACCTATCACTATCCAGTTAAATAATCTCATCATCATTCTTCTGCTACTAATTTTAGCAAAACAGGTAACAATTGTTAACACAAAGAATTTGCTTCCCTCTACTATAGTCGTTCTCATGCCTATTTGTTTAGTTTGGTGACAATCTCAAAACAGATGCGATGTGAAATGCCCCGTCATCATAACAAGGAGTGGAATCCTGAAGAGGTTATCGGAACGATTCAAGACCTCCTATTTACCATCATGAACATTTTGTTCAAATGATTGAAGATTGATATACTGTTTCCTAGTTCTTTTCATTTCTTATAGCTCTAGTCTTATCTTAAATGAAGGATGAGAATTTCATAATTTTTTAGTTCACTACAAGTCACATTCAGACAAAGCAGTGAAGTGGGTTTCCCTCTAGATCTAAGAAGAGGATGAGAATGTTTATGGTGCATTTGTTGAAGGGGTCAGGTGATTTCACCTGCTACTTCCATTGCTATCAGTCTTTGCTTCAAGATCATATTTTGGGGTTCACAAATTAAATATAAACATTCCTACCTCATGCCAAAGAATAAGAATGTCACCATTTCGACTGGGCAAGGTGGCTCACGCCTGTAATCCCAGCACTTTGGGAGGCCAAGGTGGGCGGATCATGAGGTCAGGAGATGGAGACCATCCTGGCTAACACGGTGAAACCCCGTCTCTACTAAAATACAAAAAAAAATTAGCCAGGCGTGGTGGCGGCGCCTGTGGTCCCAGCTACTCGGGAGGCTGAGGCAGGAGAATGGCGGGAACCCGGGAGGCGGAGCTTGCAGTGAGCAGAGATGGCGCCACTGCACTCCAGCCTGGGCCACAGAGCGAGACTCCATCTCAAAAATAAAATAAAATTAAATTAAAATTAAAATTAAATAAAATAAAATAAAGAATGCCACCATTTCCTGTATCTTTACTAAGAGACAGAATAAAATAAAGCTGAGAATGGCACCCATGATGGAATTGGTGCCAGGACGTAGGGGCCAAAGCGGACTGAGGCAAGAGGATCAACAAGAGCAGGGCTGAGGAGAAAGGTGGGTGAGCTCAACGGACAGACAATGCTCTCTTAAATTTTGTGTCTTGTGATAAAGTTTGTTTTTTCCATAAAATAAGTAAATATTAGCAAAGGCCTGGCTCAAAGCTAAAAGGAAAAAGATGGAAGTTTAGATAAACCGCTAATCTGCAGTTATTGAAATTCTTTCATAAAATGACAAATAATAAGCGATCCACTAGTTCTAAAAATTCTGGAGGTGAAAGAATCCCAAGTAAGCAATGCATTATTTCAAAAAGTTACTTCAAAAGGAGTTTCTTAGCACTGGCATTTCCTTAACCTAGCAGCTTCTTCAAAGAAATGCCTAGGCTAATGCATGCATGAGCAGCAAATCTCCCTGAATTTTCAACATAGTTGCTTCACCTCTCTACTTCCCTCCTGTTTTGAAGACTTGACCTCTCAAGTGACATCTATTTTACCAGCATCACCAAAACAAAGTAAAAACTAAATAAAAGCAGGTAATGTCAGTCCTGAAGTGATGTGAACTGTGACAGAATTTTTTTTTCCTGTATTTACTTAAAACAACTCCAAAGCTTCAGTTCCATCATTGTTAGGTGTCCGAAGTTTAGCCCTTTTAGAGGGAAAACCATCTGTCCTGCTGTTCCTCTGCAGGCGATGGAACACTGCAAAGCTTTATTATCTTGAAAGCACTTCTTTGGTAATTCTCAAGACCTCATTTCTCAATCCAGCAGCGTTGTTGAGCAACTGCATGTGTTCTTCAGAATTAGAATTACTGTCCACAGGGAATCTGGCTCCCATGCCCCTTTTAAGCCATTTTCTGTGTACTTTGAGACAGAACATTTGGGACATAGCCCATGTAAAATGTTGTATATCTGCGATAAAGCTTTTACTTATCCAAAAGCATTTGTGGTTTAAAAAAGAGAGAGAGGGTGAGAAAGTCTTGGTTTCCTCAAACATCTTTGTGCCATCTCAAATCTGAATATTGGGTGTTGTCACCCTATCACCCATCAGGAGTCCAGTGATCTTTCTCTCCTTCTGCCATCATTTCAAAGATGGATTTTTATATTAATCATTCACTCTTTAGTATGAATAAATTCAATCATTATAAGAGTTTAAGGAATTTTCATTTAAGCCTTGTTTCTAATTGTTTAAAACATTTTTGTCTCTCATAAAATTAATTTTAGGGCATCATATGAAACTTAAATACAATTGTAAATTCTCATTGCATTCCATGATCTTTTCTCTTGAGTGAAAGAGAGAACAAACGGGAGCCTGACTGGATATGGCAGCGACCGAGGGAGTCTGAAGCTGATTGACAGCAGAATATGGTGGGTCCAGGCAGTACTCATCCTTTCAGGCTTCAGGACCCAGGGCCCACCTGCTCAAGCTCCACTCTTCCTGCCCACTGCTTCCTTTCCTCCAGTCTTATCCATTAGCTCTCTTGATCCTTTATCATTCTTGTTCTCAAGACTCTAATGTATCAGGGATCAAAACTCATGTACCCTGTGCTTTCTTCCCTTTTCAAGTTTATTTAAACCCCCAGGTACTTAGAGTGCACCACATCCACGTGGCCTAGAAGTTCTGCTTCCTTAAACCCTTCAATGTACAAATTCCCCATACTGGAATTTCTGAGTTTGAAAAACGGTCAGAAAGATTTGAGAACGAGAACTGTAAAGTAAGTAGGAGGAGGAAGGTAACAACACTTGTGTCCTCAAACCTGAAAAGTGTAATATAGACAAACATTCCTCCTTGCTTTATTTCCCACTATCTCCAACCCTCGAAGATCCAGAGATAACCTTGGGTAGGAGGCAGCAAAGCTCAAAGCAGAGGAAGAGAGAAAAATACAAAGACAAATCTGTCACCCCATTCATAATGTGGCCTCCAGGCTGCAGCAACCCAAACTGAACAAGCTATTTTTCTCTATATAAAATAAGAGTTCATATTAATACACTAGATTTAATCTATTACTAAAATGAGATTATTTTGAGTTTTAAAGTTATCAGAGTCTGATTATAATCAAAGGGAATAGAAAAGTTAATAGCATAACTCCAAGGCAGGGTAAAAAATAGCACTGTAGTGGTAAAAAAAGATATTGTCTTCAGCATGCACACTAAGAAGAGGGGCATATCACCACACTTTGTCACAAGGTGCATGTAGTTCGTTTTCATTGAAGAGGAGCAATGTTTGAGATAGAATTATGCTTATGAAGTAAGATGGCAATGGCACTGATCTTTCTCCTTTTTTTTTTTTTTTAGATAGAGTCTTGCTCTGTCACCCAGGTTGGAGTGCAGTGGTGCAATATTGGTAACCTCTGCCATCTGGGTTCATGAGATTTCCAGCTAATTTTTGTATTTTTAGTAGAGACAGGGTTTCACCATGTTGGCCATGCTGATCTTGAACTCCTGACCTCAAGTGATCTGCCCACCTCAGCCTCCCAAGGTGCTAGGATTACAGGCATGAGCCACAGTTCTTGGCCTATGTCTGCTCTTTAGCTCTTAGTCCCTCGTTTTGTAGAGGGCAAATGTAATCCAAAGACTAATATATTGGGTTTGATGAATACCAAGGAGGGAAAAAAGTGCTTAGTACAGCTAGTGAAATGCCAGTAATTTACATTAAAGTACAATGAAAGAGCAGAATACAAAAAAAAAAAAAAAAAAAACACGAACAAGCAAACAAACAAACAAACAAAAACCCTACTATAATAGGTGAGTAAGCAAGCCAAAGATTCAGGCCCCAGTCACGATCTGACAGCAACCATATGAGAGGCCCTAAGTAACAACCACCCTGCTGAGCCCAGTCAACCCCAGGCCCATAAGAGATAATAATAAGTGGGCTTTTTTTGTGTGTGTCACAAAATAATGTGTTTTGAGATGATTTGTTACACATCAATAAATAATTGGAGCAGTAGTTTACAAAGAGGGCTGCACAAATAAACACCTAGTGCATGAAATAAAATAAAAATTCAGTTTGTATAAATTTGTAATTGAATCATCTTAATACTTACTTTGAGGTATGCTTTGTAGTTTACCCAAAGTAATTTAGATATAATGCATAAAATTTATAAACACATAATCGTATCCTGTGGTTGCTTCTCACAATATTTTACTGATAAGATTGTGCAGTAAAAATGTTTGGAGACCACTGGTGTGGTGAAAAGAACCTTCAACTAGGAGTCTGATGATTGGGATCAGGTCTTGATTCTTTCTTATTACCTTTGAACATTAAGCACATCTCTATACTAGCAAACCCATCTACAAAGTGAGAATTAATGGTAACTATGACACATTTGTAAAGGCAGTTTTCAAACTTAAAAGGTTATATGGCTGGGCGCGGTGGCTCATGCTTATAATCCCAGCACGTTGGGAGGCCAAGGCGGGCGGATCACAAGGTCAGGAGATTGAGACCATCCTGGCTAACAGAAACCCCATCTCTACTAAACTTATATATATATTAAAAAGTTATAAAAAAAGTTCTGCTACATTACATTTTCCTAAAACTTATTATTTTAGGAAAAAGCTTTCTGATGTATGGGAAATTAGAGTAGGCTTCATCATAATCTTTTTGTAAGTAAAAACTCAGTTAATTTTATTTGAAAAGCTAGTAAAAATACCTAGGTATATGTCATATCATCCTTCACAAAGTTTTAAAGATAGTTTAAACCTTTTTTTAATGTTACCAGCACTAAGCTCAAAATAGCCAAGAAGTTTTGAAGTCTGATTTCATTTTTTTTTAAATAGACTTTATTCTCTAAAACAGGTTTAGATTTACAGAAAATATGATAAAACAGTACACAGAGTTTCCATGTACTTCAGACTCAGTTTTTCCTATTTGTAATATGGTACATTTGTTATGATTAATGGACCAATACAAATGCATTGTTATTTATTTATCGAAGTCCATAATTTGTTCAGATGTCCTTGGTTTTTACCTAATATCCTTTTCCTATTTCAGGAAGTCATCCAGGATGCCACATTGCATTCAGCTATTATGTCTGTCTCCTTAGGCTCCTGATGCCTGTGACAGTTTCCTAGATTTTGTTTTTACTTGAGTATCTGAACACTGTTGAGGAGTAAAGTATTTTGTTGGATGTCTCTCTACTGGAATGTGTCTGATGTTTTTCTCATGATTATACTCATGTGTCCCTTTGACACACCTTCATCAATATGGGTTTTGTTTGTTTGTTTGTAAGCATTTATTTGCTTTCTGCCACTAAAAAATAGTCTGGGCTCAACTTGTATATTTCCTGGTTTTAATCATTTCTCTAAGGAGTCCTGGTTATCATTAGTTTTTTGTGACATCATGAAAATGTGCAATATATGTTTGCAAATCCTGGAAATATCATTTAACCTACAATAATACCAAATACACTGAGATTTTTATAATTTATCATAATTATGTGAAAAGGATGATTTGGCAAGGATCTGATAGTAAAGACCCTGGAAACATGAAGATATTGACATTGTAGAAACAAAATGGTAATGTCCAAGAGTTTAACTGTAAAGACTTTATCAGTCAGAGGATAATCAGAGAAAAGATAAAGTTCATAAAGAATTATACTTTAGTCCTTAAGCAATGGCTCTGAGCTGAAATAACAAATATCTTAATAATGAAGTATACACAAAATGCAAGTGAGACTGATTTATCATGTATAATATTAGGCTCGTACACTGTAAACTGATGGGATTCCGATATTGCTACTAGAAAACTTATAGTAAGTATCTTATAGTAAGTAAGAAATAAAGGAAGAACGATAATGAGGACATTAAAAAGTTCCTTAAGACCACCCCAGGATTACGGGAATTATCTGCATTTACTTTTGACTCTCAAGAAAAGAGCAGCAATCTTTTTAAAACAACAGTAGAATTTTAGGTCTAGAAAAGACACAGTGTTCTTGTCTACCTAATAATTTGCTAGGGCAGCCATAACAAAATACTCAGATTGGTGGATTAAACAACAGAGATATATTTTCTCACCATCCTAAAGGCTAGAAGTCCAAGATTAAGATGTCAGCAGGTTTGGTTTCTTCTGAGGCCAAAAGAGTCCTCTCTCCTTGGCTTGAGATGGTCACCTTTTCACTGTGCCATTACATGGACTTTACTCTGTACATGTGCATTCCTGGTGTCTCTTTATGTGTCCAAATTCCCTCTTAATATAAGGACACTGGTCAGATTGAATTAGGGACCACCCTAACATGCTTATTTAACTTAATCTTCTATTTGAAGGCCTATAGCCAGATACAGTTACATTCTGAGACACTGCAACATTGAAACCTTTGACCTACATCTCCTCATTATTTCCCCATCCTCCAGGCTCTGGTAACCACTATTCGATTCTGTTTCTATGTATTCAACTGTTCTTAAATTCTGGATGTAAGTGAAACCATGCACTATTTTTCTTTCTATGTCTGGCTTGTTTCACTTAGCATAATGTCCTCCAACTTCATCCATGCTGTTACAATTGGCTGAATCTCATTCTTTAAGATTGAATAATATTCATATATATATATATATGAGAGATATATATTTATATATCTATATAATACACACACACACATATATCTATATAATTTCTTTATTCATCTATGGACAGACAGTTGGATTGTTTCTATATTTTATCTATTGTGAATAAAGCTGCAACAAACATGGAGGTGAAGATCTCTCTTCAACATATTGTTTTAATTTTTTTGGATGTATACCCAAAAGAGGAATTGCTGGGTCATAGGGTAGTTCTACTTCTAATTTTTTGATGGAACTCCATACTGTCTTCTATAATGGCTTTTCCAATTTACCTTCCCACCAACAGTATGAAAAAGCTCCCTTTTCCTCCACACCCTTGTCAACACTTCTCTTGTCTTTCTGATATAACCACTGTAACAGGTGTGACACAGTATCTCACTGTGATTTTGATTTACATTTCCCTGATAATTAGTGATGTTGAGCACCTTTTCATATGCCTAGTGGACATTTTTACATCTTCTTTGGAGAAATGCCTATTGGGGTACTTTACCAAATTTTAATTAGATTACTTGTTCTTTGCTATTGAGTTGTGTGAGCTCCTTATAGATTTTGCATATTAACCCTTCATCAGATATACAATTTGAAAATATTTTCCCCAATCCATAGGCTTTTTCATTTTGTTGATTATTTCCTTTGCTGTGCAGGATATTTTTAGTTTGATGTAGTCCCATTTGTCTGTTTTTGCTTAGTCTCACTGGTTTATTTTTGTTTTTGTTGCCTGAGCTTTTGCTGTGATATCTAAAAACTTATTGACAAGACTGATGTCAAGAAGCTTTTTCCTTACATGTTTTTTCTTGGAGTTTTGCAGTTTACAGTCTTTAATCCATTTTGAGTGTTTTTATTTTTTGTATGGTTTAAAATGAGCATCCAATTTCCAGTTGTCTCAGCACCATTTATGGAAAATATTGTTCTTTCCTCATTGTGTCTTCTTGGTGCCCTTGTTAAAAATCAGTTGACCATATATGTTTGGGTTTATTTATGGGTTCTCTATTCTATTCCATTGGCCTGTGTATTGGTTTTTATACAAGTAGCATACTCTTTTTATTATAGCTTAGTAACATAATTTCAGGTCAGAAAATCTAGTGCCTCCAACTTTGTTTTTCTTTCTCAACATTGCTTTGGCTATTTGGGGTCTTTGGTGGTTCCATACAATTTTTTCTATTTAGGTGAAAAATGCCATTGGAATTTTGATAGGCGTTGCATTGAATCTGTATAAAGTCAGCCCACTGTATGTATGGGTGCTATACTTGAAGATTCAACCAATCACAGATAAAAAAAAATTCAGAAAAAATATAACATTAAAAAATAAGAAATTTTAAAAATACCGTATAACAATGATACTCTTTTCATATCATTTACATTGTATGAGATATCACAAGGTCGTGCTGAGGCAGGAATCTAGAAATGAGTTCTAGTAAAAAAAAAAAAAAGTGTGTGTAGGTGATATGAAATACTACTCCATTTTATAAAAGGGACTTGAGCATCCAGAGATTTTGTTATCCACACGGGGTGTCCTGGAACCAATCCCCCCATGGATATTGAGGACAAATGTAGTTCTTTGGGTAATATGGACATTTTAAGAGTATTAATTATTTCAGCCCATGAACATGAGGTATCTTTCCATGTATTTTCTTTCATTAGTGTTTAATAGCTTTCAGTGTACAGATTTTCCATCTTTTTGGTTAAACTTATTTCTAAATATTTTATTCTTTTTGATGCTATAGTAAAAGGGATTATCTTTTCTATTTGTTTTTCAGATAGAACATTACTGGTATAAAGAAATGTAACTCAATTTTGAATTTCAATTTTGTGTCCTGAAAATTTACTGAATTAATTTGATTTAACTGTGTGTGTGTGTGTCCTTTAGGTTTTTCAACATATAGGATCATATTGTCTGCAGAGAGAATAGTTTTACTTCTTCTTTTCCAATCTGGATGTCTTCGATTTCTTTTTCTTGTCTGATTGCTCTTGGTTTAGTATTTGTTGAGAGTTCTTATCAAGAGAGGATGTTGAACTTTGTCAACTGCTTTTTCCACATCCACTAAAATAATCTTATGAGTTTTGTCTTTCATTCTGTTAATGTGAGATATCACATTGATTGATTTGAATGTGTTAAGTCAATCTTAGATACCAGGGATAAATCCCACTTGATTGTAATGTATAATCTTTTCAATTTGTTGTTGCATTTGGTTTGCTACTATTTTATTGAGGATTTTTGCAACTGTGGTCATCAGAGATATTGGCTTGAAAGCCTTTTTAATTTTTTTTCTTGCAGTGCTTTTGTCTGACTTTAATATAAGGGCAATGCTGGCCTCATAAAATGAGATTGAAAGTATTCCCTCAAGTTATATATTTTTTGAAAGAGTTTGAGAAGAACTGATATTAATTTTTGCTATTAATGTTTGCTAGAATTCAGCCATTAAGCCATCTGATCCTGGAATTTTCTTTGTTGGAAGGTTTTCAATTACTACATCAATCTCTTTATTTGTTATTGCTCTGTTTGGGCTTTCGTTATTTTCCTAATTCCGTTTTGGTGGGTTGTATATTTACATAAATTTATTTTTTTCTTGTAGATTATCCAATTTATTAGCATATAATTAATTATTCATATTTGTCTCTATCCTTATTTCGAAGGCATCTATTGTAATATCTTCACTTTCATTTCTGATTCTATTTATTTAGTCTTTTCCTTTTTGTTTTTTTTGCTTGGTCCAGAACAGTGTGTATATATTTTATTTGTTCAATAGATCAACTCTTAGTTTTATTGATTTTTCTATTTCGTTATTCCTTTGGGTTTTTTTTTTTTTTGGCTCTGATATCTATTATTTTCTTTTTCATGCTTACTTTAAGTTTAGTTTGTTCTTCTGTTTCCTTGGGTATAACATTAGCTTGTTTGAAATCTTCTTACTTTTTTTTTTTTTTCTTTTGAGACAGATTCTTGCTCTGTCGCTCAGGCTGGAGTGCAGTGGCATGATCTTGACTCACTGCAACCTCCGCCTCCTGGGTTCAAGCGATTCTCCTGCCTCAGCCTCCCAAGTAGCTGGGACTACAGGTGCATGCCACTACTCCCAATGATTTTTTTTTTGTAATTTTAGTAGAGACAGGGTTTCACCGTGTTAGCCAGGATGGTCTTGATCTCCTGACCTCGTGATGCGACGGCCTCTTGCCTCCCAAAGCGTTGGGATTATAGGTGTGAGCCATGGCGCCTGGCCTAGATCTTCCTACTTTTTAATGAAGACAATTATCGTTATAAATTTCCCTCTTAAAACTGCTTTTGCTGCATCTCCTAGGTTTTTGGTATGTTGTGTTTTCATCTTTGTCTCATAAGTTTTACAAATGTTCCTTTCTATTTCATCTTTGAACCATTGGTTGTTCCGAAGCATGTTATTTAATCTCTGCATATTTGTGAATGATATGAGTTGGCTGTGTCCCCACCCAAATCTTATCTGGAATTGTAATCTGAATTGTAATTCCCACATGCAAGGGGAAGGGAGTGGTGGGAGATGATTGGATCATGGGGGTGGTTTCCTCCAGGTTGTTCTCGTGACAATGAGTTCTCACTAGATCTGATGGTTTTATAAGTGACAGTTTTCCCTATGCTCTTTTGCTCTCACCTGCCACCATGTAAGACATGCCTGCTTTCCCTTCTGCTTTTATTGTAAGTTTCCTGAGACCTCCCCAGCCATGTGGAACTGTAAGTCAATTAAACCTCATTTGTTTATAAATTTCCCAGTCTTGAGTAGCTTAATGTTTAACTTAATGTTTTCCTATTTCTTCATTTTTGGCTTGGTTCCCTGTGCTTATGGACCACTACTCAAGAAATCTATGCTCAGATCAATGTCACGGAGATTTTCTCCGAATTTTTCTTGTAGTAGTTTCATAGTTTGGGGTCTTAGGTTTAAGTCTTTAATCCATTTTGATTTTATTTTTATTTATAGTGTTAGATAGAGGTCTACTTTGGTTCTTCTGCATACAGATATCCAGTTTTCCTGGGAGCATTTCTTGAAGATACTGTCTTTTCCCCAGTGTATGTTCTTGGCACCTTTATCAAAAATGACTTCACTCTAGGTTTGTAAATTTGCTTCTGGGTTATCTATCCTGTTCCATTGGTCTGTTGGTCTATGTGCCTGTGTGTTTGTTTTTATGTCAGCACCATGTTATTTTGGTTACTATAACTTTGTAGTATCATTTGAAGTCAGGTAATGAAATTCCTCCAGTTTTGTTCTTTTTGCTTAGGATAGCTTTGGATTTTCTGGATATTTGTGGTTCTGTATAAATTTTATGATTGTTTTTTCTATTTTTGTGAAGAATGTCATTGGTATTCTTACAGATATTGCATTAAATCTATAAATTGTTTCAGGTATTATGAACATTTCAATAGTACTGATTCTTCCAATTCATGAACATGGAATATTTTTCTACCTTTCAGTGTTCTCTTACATTTATTTTATCAGTATTTTATGCTTTTCATTATAGAAAGGTTTTATTCCTTTGGTTAAGTTAATTCCTAGGTATTTAATTTTACATGTGGCTATTGTAAATGGAACTGCATTGCTTTATTTCTCTTTCATATTGTTCACTGTTGGCATATAGAAATGATACAGACTTTTGGCAAGGCATGGTGGCACACACGTGTAATCTTAGCACTTTGGGAGGCCAAGGCAGGTGAATCGTTTGGCCTTAGGAGTTTGAGACTAGCCTAGGCAACATGATAGAATCTTGTTTCTACAAATATATATATATATATATATATATATATATATATATATATATATATATATATATATATGTATGTATCTGTGTGTGTGTGTGTGTGTGTGTGTGTGTGTGTGTGTATGCTAGACATGGTGGTGCACACCTGTAGTCTCAGATAGCTGGGGGGATGAGGTGAGAGGATCACTTTAGCCTGGGAATTTGAGGCTGGAGTAAGCTGGAATAGCAACTGTACTCCAGCCTGGGCAACAGAGAGAGATCTTGTCTCAAACAAAACAAAACAAAACCTACAGATTTTTGTTTGTATATTTTGTATCTTGCAACTTTACTAAATTTCTTTTACTAAATTTCTTTTATCAGGTCCAGTAGTTTTCCTGTGGAAGATTTAGGTCTTTCCAAATACAAGATCGTATCATCTACAAACAAGGATAATTTGACTTCTTCCTTTCCAATGTGGATGTTCTTTATAGCCTTCTCTTGTCTGAATGCTCTAGCTAGGACTTCCAGTGTTATGGTGAATAACGATGGTGATGGCAGGAATTCTTGTTGTGTTCCAGATCACAGAGTAAAGGTTTTCAGTTTTTCCCCATTCAGTATGATACTATCTTGGGTCTGTTATATATGGCTTTTATTTTGTTGAGGTATATGTCTTCTGTCTCCAGGTTTTTTGAGAATTTTTATCATAAAGTGATGTTAAATTTTATTAACTTCCTTTTTTAGCATCAATTGAAATGATCCTATGGTTTTTATTCTTCATTCTGTTGATATAATGTATCACACTGATTGATTTATATATGATGAGCTATCCTTGCATCCCAGGGATAAATCTCACTTGGTCATGATGAATGATATTTCTAATGTATTGTTGTACATGCATTGTTCAGTTTGCTACTAATTTGCTGCCAGTACTAATGTATTGTTCAGTTTGCTACTATTTTCCTGAGGAATTTTGCATCAATATTCATCAGAGATATTGGCATGTAGTTTTATTTTATTGAGGTGTCTTTGTCTGATTTTAATATAATACTGACCTCATAGAATGAGTTTGGAAGTATTTCCTCATCCTCTATCTTTTAGAAGAGCTTGAGTGGGATTGGTATTTTATTATAGCTTTGGTCTTGTTACTTGTTATTGGTCTGTTCAGGATTTGGATTTCTCCCAAGTTAAATCTTGGTAGGTTGTATATATCTACAAATTTCTCCATTTCTTCTAGAATTTCCAATTTATTGGCATAGAGTTGCTCATAGTAACCACTAATGATCTCTTGCATTTCTGCCATATCAGTTGTAATGTCTCTTTTTTCATTTCTGACTTTATTTGGATCTTCTCTCTTTTTTCTCAGTCTGGCTGAAAGTTTGCCAACTTTGTTTAACTTTTTAGAAAACCAACTTTTTGTTTCATTGATCTTTTGTATTTTTTTTTTCATTTCAATTTCATTTATTTCTGTTCTTATCTTTTCCACTACTAATTTTGGGTTTGCTTTGCTCTTGCTTTTCTAGTTCTTTAAGATGAAACATTAGATTGTTTATTTGAAGTTTTTCCTCTTTTTGCTATAGGCACTTATAGCTATAAACTTCCCTCTTAGTACTTATTTTGCTGTATCCCATGGGTTTGGTATGTTTTGTTCCCATTATCATTTGTTCCAAGAATCTATTCAATTTCTTTATTAATTTCTTCATTGACCCCTTGGTCGTTAGGAGTACATGGCTTAATTTCCATGTACTTGTATAGTTTCCAAAATACCTCTTGTTATTAGTTTCTATTTTTATTCTATTGTTGTCACAGAAGATGCTTGATATTATTTCAATTTTTAAATGTTTTAAGATTTGTTTTGTGACCTAACATAGGGTCTATCCTTGGGCATGATCTATTTGCTGAGGAAAAAATGTGTATTCATCAGCTCTTAAATAAAATGTTCTGCAAATATTTATTAGATCCACTTGATTTATAGTGCAGATTAAGTCTAATGTTTCTTTGTTGATTTTCTGTCTGGAAGATTTGTCCAATGCTGAAAGTGAAGTGTTGAAGTCTCTAACTATTATTGTAGCAAGAACTATCTCTCTCCTTAGCTCTAACAATATTTCTTGTATATATTTGGGTGCTCCCATGTTGGGGGCATATATATTTAAAATTGTTATATCCTCTTGCTGAATTGACCCCTTCATCATTATATAGTGACCTTCTTTGCCTCTTCTTGTAGTTTTTGTCTTGAAATCTATTTTGTCTTATATAAGTATAGTCACTCCTGTTGTTTTTTGGTTTTCAGTGGCATGGAATATCTTCTCCCATCCCGTTATTTTCAGTCTATGTGTTTCTTTATAGGTGAAGTGTGTTTGTTGTAGGAAACAGACCAAAGGCTCTTGTTTTCTATCTGTTCAGCCACGCTATATCCTTTTATTGAAGAGTTTAGGACATTTACATTCAGTGCTATTATTGATAAGTAAGGAATCATTCTTGCCATTTTATTATCTGTTTTCTGGTTCTTTTATGATCTTCTCTTCCTTTTTTCCTTTCCTTCCTGTTTTGCACTAGTGAAAATAACTTTCTCTTCTGGTGATATAATTTAGTTTCTTGCTTTTTATTTTTCGTGTGTCCATTGTATGTTTTTTGGTTTGAGGTTACCA
Organism: Piliocolobus tephrosceles; assembly: GCF_002776525.5. Taxonomy (NCBI): domain Eukaryota; kingdom Metazoa; phylum Chordata; class Mammalia; order Primates; family Cercopithecidae; genus Piliocolobus; species Piliocolobus tephrosceles. The sequence continues at coordinate 64,695,611 of NC_045452.1, forward strand.
TGAGGCTTGGAAATACTATCTTATAACCCATTACTTTAACCTGATAACAACAATGCTATTTGTATAAACAAGCAAACAAGCAAAAAGAAAATGAATAACTCTATGTCTTAACTTCATCCCCCTGTTTTGTGACTTTTTGTTGTTTCTATTTATATCTTATTGTACTGACTATGTCTTGAAAAGTTGCTGTAGTTATTATTTTTTATTGGTTCATCATTTAATCTTTCTCCTTAGGATAATAGTAGTTTACACACCACAGTTACTCTATTATAATGTTCTGTGTTTCTCTGTGTACTTACTATTACCAGTACGTTTTGTACATTCAGGTGATTATTTATTACTCGTTAATGTTATTTTCTTTCTGATTGAGGTACTCACTTTAACAATCCTTATAGAACAGGTCTGGTATTGATGAAATCTCTCAGCTTTTGTTTGTCTGGAAAAGTCCTTATTTCTCCTACATGTTTCAAGGATATTTTCACCAGATATACTATTTTAGGGTAAAAGTTATTTTCCTTGAGCATGATTAATGTGTCATTCCACTGTCTCCTGGCCTGTAAGGCTTCCACTGAAAAGTCTGTTGCCAGACATATTAGAGCTAAAAGCATCAAGAGAAAAGAAACAGATAACATAAACTTAATCATATGTTATTTGTTTATTTTCTAATTGTATGTTACTTGTTTCTTTTCTCTTGCTGATTTTAGGATTCTTTTGTTTATCCTTGACCTTTGGGAGTCTGATTATTAAATACCTTGAGATAGTCTTCTTTGGATTAAATCTGCTTAGTGTTCTATAACCTTCTTGTACTTGCATGTTGATGTGTTTCTCCAGGTTTGGAAAGTTCTCTGTTATTTTCTCTTTGAATAAACTTTTTACTCCTATCGCTTTCTCTGCCTTCTCTTCATAAATAATTCTTAGATTTGCCCTTCGGAGGCTATTTTCTAGATCCCATAGTTGTGTTTCTTTTTTTTTTATTCTTTCTTCTTTTGTCTTCTCTGACTGTGCATTTTCAGTAACCTGTCTTGAAGGTTATAATTCTTCTGCTTGATCAATTCTGCTACTAAAGGACTCTGATGCATTCTTCAGTATGCCAATTGCATTTTTCAGCTCCAGAAATTCTGCTTGTTTATTTTTATTCATTTTAATCTCTTTGTTAATTTATTGAATAGAATTCTGAATTCCTTCTCTGTGTTATCCTGAATTTATTTGAGTTTCCTCAACACATCCATTTGGAATTCTCTGAAAGGTCACATATCTCTGTTTATCCAGGATTGGTCCCTAGTGCCTTATTTAGTTTACCTGGTGAGATAAGGTTTTCCTGGATGGTGCTGATGCTAGTAGATGTTCTTCAGTGTCTGGGCATTAAAGAGGTTAAGTATTTATTGTAGTCTTCACCATCTGGGGTTATTTGTAGCTATTCCTCTTGGGTAGCCTTTCCAGATATTTGAAAGGACTTGTGTTTTGTGATCTAAGTTGTATCTGCTTTAGGGGACATCCTAAGCACAGTAGCACTGTGGTTCTTGCAGACTTGTAGAGGTACCTCCTTGGTGGTTTTTGACCGAATCCAGGAGAATTCCCTGGATTACCAGAGACTCTTGTTCTCTTTTGTTACTTTCTCCCAAACATACAGAGTCTCTCTTTGTGTTTTGAGCTACCAAAAGCTAGAGGTGGAGTGACATTGGCACCCCTGTGGCTATCACTACTATGACTGTGCTGGGTCAGACCTGAAGCCAGCACAGCACTGGGTCTTGCTGAAGGCCTTCTGTAACCACTCCCTGGCTACTTCCTGTATTGACTCAAAGCTCTTGGCCCCTACAATGAGCAGATGGCCATGCCAGCCGGCCTGTGTCCTTCCCTTCAGTGCGGTGAGATCTCTGAGACCCCAGGTGGATTCAGAAATGCCATTTGGGAGTTGGGAACTAGAGTCAAAACCTTAGAAGTCAACCTGGTCTTCTATCACATTGCAGCTGATCTGGCACTCAAACCACAGGATGTAGTCCTTCTCACTATTTCCTCCCCTTCCCAAAGTCAGAGGAGTTTCACTCTGTAGGTACTACCACCCCAAGTCACAGGGAGTACTTCCAGACTACTGCCAATGTTCCCATAAGGCCCAAGGTCTCTTAAGTCTGCTTAAGTCTGTAAATGCTGCCTGGCCTCTCTTCAGGGCAGTGGGCTCCCCTCTGGTCGAGGGCAGGTCCAGAAATGCCATCCAAGAGTCAAGTCCTGGAATAGGGGACCCCAAGAGCCTGCTTTGTGCTCTACCCCACTGTGTCTGTGCTGGTACCTAAAGTGAAAGACAGAGCCCCCTTTACTTTTCCCTTGGCTTTTTGCAAGCAGAAGGAGTTTTTCCTAAAACAACAGCTGGTAATATCCTGAGTCTCATCTGAAGGCAGCAAGTCTCAGAGGTTCACCTGAGACCCTCAATATAGTACCTGGGACTTTCTGCTGATTATTCAGGATCCAAGCAGTCTTCAGTTAGCAGGTGTTAAATACTGCCAGGACTAGGTCCTTTCCTTCAAGGCATCTCGTTCTCTTATGGCCCAGGGTGTGCCTAGAAATATCATTTGAGAGCTAGTTCCTGGAATGGGGGTCTGGCGGAGCTGCTATTCTAAATGCAAGACAAAGTCCTCCCCACTCTTCCCTCTCTTCTCCTCAACTGGAAGGAAGGGGACTGTCTTGGAATCTTGAGCTATGCAACCTGGGTTATGGGTGGGGGGATGCCAGCACTCCCTTGGCTGCCCTTGTTGGTGTCTCAGTATGTTGTATGCCCCCTCAGTTCACCGTCTCTGGGCCTAGTTCAGCATTAGGACTCACCCAAGAGTTGCGGTCCTTATGGTCTAGACTCCTTTTCAAGTTTACTTGGAGTCATGGAGTGCTGTAGTTCTCAGTGGTGAGGTTTGCAGGCACTCAAGTTCAGAACGCTGGGATCAGTGATTCTCTTCTGGCTCGGACAAGTTTAACTGCTCCCTCCATGGGCTAACATCAACTAAGTTTGGTTCAGATTTCCTTTCTTCTCTAATAGTACAGCACTGAGTTAAATGGCTCACAACTGCTGTGTTCTTCCCGCATCACCCAGAGATGTTGTCTCCCTCACTTTGCCACTGCCAGGGGTGACATAAGGGTGACACTGGTGATTTAGGAGTGCTTTTTCTATCTCCTCAGTGCCTCCTTCTGCTATATGAAGTGAAAACCAGATACTGTGAGTGCTCATCTGATTGTTGGTTCTTGGAAAGGTGTTTTTTTCTCTAAAGATACCTATTAACTTGGTGTTCTTGCAAGGGTGTGTGGGGTCAATTGGTGGAGTTTTCTATTCTGTCATCTTGCTCCTATCAGTGAATTTTATACAACATACATCTTCATGTTAGTTGTTAGTGTCCTATAATTTCTGCTAGAAGAGCTTCCGTTATCATTACTTATAAGATGGGTCTAGGGGTATTGAACTGTCTCACCTATTGCATATCTGGAAAAGCTTTTATTTCTACTTTATTTTGGAAAGACATCTTTGTTAGATGTAGTCTTTTTGGTGGATGATATTTTCCTTTTAGCACTTTGAATATGTCATCCCATCGTCTCCAGGCTATAAGGTTTCTGCTGAGAAATCTGCTGACAGTCTAATAGTCATTCCTCTGTATGTGCCATGTCACTTTTCTGTTGCTGCTTTCAAATTCTGTCCAACTCTTGACAATTTAATACAACGTGTCTTGCTAAAGGACTCTTAGTGTTGAACCCATTTGGGGACTTTTGAGTTTCACAGTTTGTGATGTCCATATCTCTCCCAGAATTAGAAAGTTTTCGGCCATTATTTCTTTAAATAAACTTTCTTGCCCTTTCTCTCTCTTCTCCCTCTGAGATTTCCATAATGTATACATCAGTTTGCATAGCAGTGTCCCATAAATCTCATAGAATTTCTTCACTTTTTTCTTTTTTCTTCTCTAACTAGATACAGGTTGAGTATCCCTTATCTGAAATTCTTAGGAAGGGAGTGTTTTGAATTTTCAAGACAATTGAAAGGGTGAGACACTTGAAAGGTGTTCACCCTTGCAAGAACACCAAATTAACAAGTATTTCTTGGATTTTTGAATATTTGCATTATACTTACTGGTTCAACTTCCTTAACCCAAAAATGCTAAATCCTGAATGCTCCAATGAGTGTTTCCTTTCAGCATCATATTGGCACTCAAAAAGCTGCAGATTTTGAAGCATTTCAAATTTAGGATTTTCAGATTAGGGACATTCAGCCTGTAATTTCAAATGACATGTCTTCAAGTTACAAATTCTTTCTTTTGCTTAAGTCTGCTTTTGATGCTTGTATTTTTCATTCCATTCATTGTATTCTTCAGCTCCAGAATTTCTATTTGGTTCTTTTTTGTAATTTATGTTTTAAAAGAAAATTATTTTAAATTCCTTTTCAGACAATTTTAAAATCTCTGTTTCTTTGAGGTCAGTTACTTTAAAATTATTTTGTTCCTTTACTGCTGTTGTTTCCTTGCATTTTCATGTTTCTTGTGATTTTGTGCTGATGCCTATGCATTTGATGGAGCAGTCATCTCTTTCAGAATTTAAAGACTGGTTTTAGTGGGTAAAGACTTTCACCTGTGGGTGGATGCAATGGCACTGGTTGGGTAGCTCTGTTTCTAGAAAGATGTAGCAGTTCAGTTTCTGTGTGGCTTCATCAGCTGAGGTCAGCATTAATGAAGACTGCAGAAGCATTAACAGCTACAGTTTCAGGTGTTTGTGGCAGTGGCACTGGCAAAGTGGAAAGCTGGGGTCCTCAGTAGCAAAGACTCTTGGAGTCCTCCTGCTCTCCTTTTCCCTATTGCGGGGAAACCTAGCCAAGAGGATCCCTTTTGGTGTCAAGTCTAATGTGACCTGCAGGCAGCCACAGTGGCACGGGGTTTCAGGATACAGGTGCTCAGAGCCACTGCAGAACTGGCTTCCTGGGCTCAGGCGCTTGTGAACTGCCATGGCACCTGGATCCTGGAGAGCAAATTGATGTACCAAGGCACTGGCATGCACTTATCACCCATGTTGCCAGGGTCTAGGACTTTGTAGCTCATCTCAGTGGCTTGGGACTGGGGATATATGATATAATGATGGCTTGAACCCTGAGAGACAGGCACAGAAGCAGCACAGCCCAGGGGTAAAGTGATCCTCTGGCCACTCAGGTCTTGGAGGGTGGGGACAGTAGCAACTCTAGTTCCATGCCAGGGCACAAATGTGATTCTGGTCCCAAGGGGCAGGGAGCAGTGCAGTAGCACTTGGGCACCTGAGAGACACATTACTGTGTTGGTCCAGGCCTTAGAGCAGCAGTGAGACCCTAAGGACTTGTGGACATAACAGTGACTTAGGCTTCAGGGTTGGTATGGCTCCACAGCAGCTCTGTCTCAAAGGCCAGGGCACAGTGGCAGCAAGGCCCATGGAATTGTGGAGTACAGCTGTAGCTCAGGCCCTGAGAGCCAGATGCAGCACGGTGGTGACTCCAGTCTCTGTGAAGGCAGAGTATTGCCACAGCAAGGGCTACGAAGGATGGAGCTCAGTGGTGCTAAGCCCCCTGGTATGTCAGGACGCAGTGGGAACTCCAGCTCTGAGGGGCATGGTACAGCAGCAACATGACCCCAGGATGGACATGATCCTGTAGGAGCTCAGCCACAGAGGGTGGAGCACAATGGTAACTCAGACTCCAGGCAGTCAGAACACAGCACAGCAGTAACTCCAGTCCCTGGGAAGATGGGATACCAAAGAAGCTCAGGCCCTCGGAACAGTGCACCGCACAGTAATATCACCAGTCCCTGGGATGGTGGGGTGCAAGAGAACCTCAGGTTCTAGGAGGTGGAGCACAGCACAGAGGTAACTCTGGTCCCTGGAAAGGCAGAATGCCAGAGCAACTCAGGTCTTAAGTCATGGGACAGCACAGCAGTGATTCTAATTCCTGGGAGGCAGATGATAAAGCAACTCAAGCTCCTGGGTGTAGGGCTCAGTGCAATGGCAACTCTAGTCCCTAGGAAGGCAAGGTGCCTCAGCAACACACACCTGGGGAGACAGGGCACTGTGGCAGTAGGGCTGCTGAAAAGGTAGGGCACAGTTGGGACCCAGGCTTATGGCAGCAACCTAGGCCCAGAGATAGTGGCCCACTGGGCAACCCAGGCTCCAGGTGGTGGGATGCAGTGACCGTAAGACCCTAGGCATGTAAGGAAACAATGGCTTCTCAAGACCTAACAGCAGGGTGCAGCGCAGCAGCAACTGCAATTCTAAAATGTCATGAAACCACAGTTGCTCAGTTCATGGGGCAGAAGGCACAGCCTTGGCTCCTTCTCATGGGTAAGTGTAGCAGCATGGACTCCAGGCCGCTCCCTATGTTGGACTCAGGACTGGTGAAGATTGCAGGGGTATCCATTGGTGAGCACTGCTGGTGTCTGTGGTAATAATGAGGGCCCCTGGGACCTTCTGTCTCACCCTTTCCATGCAGAAGGAAGTACCTCTTGCCACTGAGGTAATCCAGACCGGGCAATGGAGTGGCCCAGACAAGGTGTTTCCCATCCTATTCTATGCAGCCTTGCTAGGTTTCTCTGCTCCACAGGGTTTGTGCTACTCCTTTGCTATATTCCAGAGCTCCCCCTTCATTATTTTATTTGTCATATAGTTGTTTATTCATTATTTTGTGAAAGAAATGAGAATTAGGACCTCCTTGTTTGATATCTTGCAGGTATTATTTCCTTTTCCTTCTTTTAAAATAAACCCAATTGATAAACGTTTTTTTTTTTTTTTTTACCTCTTCTTGAGTTATAAACTACATATAGTACATTAAATTTTAGAAATTATAGCATACAATATTTATATGTCTATATACCTGTGTAACCACCACACTGATCAAAATATAGAACATTTATGATCCCAGCAAGTTTCCTTGTGTTCCTTCCCTGTCAACACTTTCTGCAAAAGTAACAAGTATTCTCCCCTCTAGCATAGCAGATTAGTTTTGCCTGTGTTTAAGTCCATTTTTTGTTTCTGTAACAGAAGGCCTAAAACGAGATGATTTATAAAGAACTTCTTTTATAAATAATTTATAAATAAACTTCTTTTACCTTATCAGATAAAAGATAATTTATAAAGACACTTCTTTTACCTTATCAGTTGTTCTTAGGAACAAATGAAACTTTTATTTCCAATAAATTCCATTTGGTTTTTAAAAGCAGTATTTTCTTCCTATTGCTTCAATTTCTATGTTTGTACCTTAAAACAACCTTATTCTACAGTCTTCTCAGATTGTTCTATTACACAAAATTCTAGACGTTCTACTCTCCCTTTTTAAAAATCTCCTCTTGTGTTTTGAGCTATTTTGCAGGAGGATTTCCATGTGACCTGAATCATGTACTCTAATTCCAGCATAGTTTCACAAAGCCTTCTGCAAGAGAGTCAAGAGTATCCCCCACCTGAGACCAATTTTTATGTTAATTCTTCAGCTTGGAGTGTCAGCATCAGCAGTAAAGTGTAAATTTGGCTTCTTAATTTGTAAGTCGTAGAACCAGGGGTTTTGATTTCTCAGAAAAGATCACTCTTGTTGTGTTTCATTTTTATTTTCACTCAGGTCCCAGATAGAAAAATCTCCCTTGCTGCCCTGTACTAGCGATGTCTTCCTCTTTTCTCCCCTTAGTATATAATTTTTCTCAATGGGATAGCTCTTCAAGAATTTTGGCTTGTGTATTGATCTTAGATCCAAAGGCCAGTCAAATCCTAGACTTCATATCCAGCCCCTGAAAAAGTCTTAAAACAGAACTCTTTAGTTACAAGGACTGAGACCCCCATAAACTGCATGGTGAGTTTATGCACCTAGCACTCTGGGGATTAGTTGCCACTTCATTTTTGGCACATAACGTTTTCCTTTCTTCTTTTGAATTCATCTGTGCATTTAAAACTTACTACATTTTTGTTTGCAGGAAGATAATCATTTTTTTTTTCAACTTAACAGAAATTTATTCTGTCATGGTTCTGGAGGCTGGAAGTCTGAAATCAAGATGTCAACAGAATTGTTTCCTTCTGAGAGCTGTGAGGGAAGGATGTATTTCAGGCCTTTCTCCTTGGTTGGAGATGGCCCTTCTTTCTGTATCTTCACATCGTCTTCGCTATGCATGCCTGTGTCCAAAGATCCCCCTTTATGAAGGCAGCAGTCATACAGGCTTAGGGTGCACCCTGATGAAAACATCCTAACTAATTGCATCTGCAATTACTCTATTTTCAAATAAAGTCACATCCTGAGGTACAAGGGGTAGGACTTTACCTAGGAAATTTGGGAGGCACATATCCTTAACAAGGCATGTGGAGGCAATAGGGGGCCTTGGAAAGACTAAGGATAATCTTTTTGTGTGTGTATGTTCACTTATTTACTTAGTTTTTCCTTAGGCATTCTGCTGGGAGTATCCCATTTAATTTAACTGTTGTATATGGAAATGTAAGAGGTAAACCTATTAATTCCCTTTTTGCACATTGGAATACAAGCTAATGTAACTTTGAGGAAGGACTCCATTAGAGACACAGAACAAGAACCTTGAAAACTCATTTGAAAAATATTTCACAGAAAATAGAAAAGTGTTCAAAATGTGTTTTGCTCCAATACTGCCTTAACATGCAAAGTACAAAAGCTGGATTCTTCATTTTCATGCATCTACATATATATTAATTTATGCACATTGACTAGAAAGTTTACGCATTATTGGTTCAGTGCGCCTGATTATTTAACTGTTTTCAAGTATATAATACAATGTGTGGGCCGGGCGTGGTGGCTCACGCCTATAATACCAACAGTTTGGGAGGCTGAGGCGAGTGGAAAACCTGAGGTCAGGAGTTCGAAAACAGCCTAGCCAACATGGCAAAACCCTGTCTCCACTAAAAATACAAGAACTAGCTGAGCATGGTGGCACATGCCTGAAGTTCCAGCTATTCAGGAGGCTGAGGCATGAGGATCTCTTGAACCTGAGAGCCAGAGGTTTCAGTGAGCTGAGATCATGCCACAGCACTCCAGCCTGGGCAACAGAGTGAGACACTGCCTATATATATATACACACACATACACACACATGCATATACATACACACACAATGTGTTGTCTGTGATTTTCTAGAACATGCCTTTTGTAAAATAAAATAAAAATAGTACAGGAAATATGACTTTCAAAAAGGAATAGAAACAAGTATCCTTTTTTTTCATGATTTGATTTACAATATTTCAAAACATTCACATGATTGCATTTTCCTGAAATGTGTGATTAGGGAGGGTGTGAAATCAAAAAAATAAAAGAGGAGAGAACAATTTTTTTTCTTGGAAGGTTGACTTTCTGTCTTGCTTCCAGGCAGATAAAATGATATATGACCCAAACGAGAGCTCAGAGTCACTCCTGGATTTTTTATTCTTTGCTACTTAAATCTTTTCAAGTATGTTCTAACAACTTACTATACTGTTTAAATTGACATGTCTTAGCCCATATTGCATTCTGCACAGTAGGAAAGTTTTCAAAATTATTAAATAGTATGTTTCATGAAATGCTCTGATAGTCACAACAGAAATGTGATATGAGTCTTGATTCCTTTTTCTAGAACTAGATTCCTTTTTCTAGGTAGTTCATTTCACTGACCCAAAGGCAAATGTTGACCTAGTTCTCTTGCTCTATGTGTCTGACAAATGATTAAATGAATTTAATTGTATGGAGCTTGTATGAAGCCAGGAACACAAGGAAGCTAACTGACCTGTAAAGCCCACCTCTTTGACCTCATCGACATTATACTTAAACTCAAAATATGCTCAGCTATGACTTCCTGTACAACGTACGGTGCACTAAGGGAGTTTGTGCCATCTATTCTAAACAAATGTTCTTTACACTAATAAGACACTTAGACAACTGCAAGCCACATGACAGCACAGGTGAGGGTAACATCTAGATGATGAGGCATTGCAATAGTTAGTAGCTTGGACTGCCTTAGAAGAATCATTTAACCAACATCAGCATGATCCTACATGTGTTTTCAGTTGTGTTTCAAACTCTTTTCTGATGTATTTTCAAGACCAGGTGATATTTCAAAAAAGTTCACTTTAAATTAGATGCAAAAATTAGGGACATTTATAAAAAGGAATTTATCATTACTACCTAATGCGTTTATAATAAAATTTGCCTAAAACACACATTCTACAAATATTATTTTCTCAGTGCTACTCTAAGTTTAATCAGCAATATGACCGCTCTTCCCTCATAGAGAAAGTAAGCAAAGAGATTAGAACGAAGTAAAATTTCCAATTATCTCAAATCTAATGATGATCATCTTACTCAATGTTTCTCCAAGGTTTACATAGCACACTCCACAAGACCTAAATAAGCCTACGCATCTATTCATAGGAGTGGGCACATATACACAGAAAACAAGTGCTAAAGGGAAAAGAAAAGTTATATTTCTAGAAGATCTCTACTCTACACACTTATACACACACATGCAAATGATTCCTCTCTGTCCAAAAATAAACCTGGGAGTGATAAGTGGTGGAAGATCTAATGAAGAGTAGTGAGAAAAAAGAAGAGCAAACAGTTAAGAAGAAAACTGTCAGGAAATTTCAGAGTTATTTTATTCCACCAAGAATTAGTATGTCTCATCAAAAAGCTAATCTACCATGATCAAGTAGGCTTTATTCCTGGGATGCAAGATTGGTTCGACATACGCAAGGCAAGAAATGTAATTCATTACATCAAAAGAACTAAAAATAAATTCTACCTGATCATCTCAATAGATGAATAAAAGACTTTCCATAAAATTCAACATCTCTTCATGTTAAAAACTCTCAACAAACTATGCATTGAAGGATCATATCTCAAAATAATAAGGTTCATCTATGACAAGCCCACAGTCAATATCCCATGGAATAGGCAAGCCGGAAGCATTTCCTTTGAGAACCAGAACAAGATAAGGATGCCCAATCTCACCACTCCTCTTCAACAGAGCACTGGAAGTCCTAGAAAGAGGAATTAGAAAAGAGAAGAAATAAAAGGCATTCAAATAGAAAGAGAAAAAGTCAAACTCTCTTAGCAGATAACATGATTCTATACCTAGAAAACCCTACAGTCTCTGCCCAGAGGCTCCTGGATCTCATAAACAATTTAAGCAAAGTTTCAGGATACAAAATCAATGTACAAAAATCAGTAGCATTTCTATATAACAATAATGCTCAAGCTGAGAACCAAATCAAGAACACAATTCCATTCATGATAGCCATAAAAAGAATAAAATACCTAGGAAAACAGCTAGTTAGACAGGTGGGAAAAATCTCTACAGTGCGAATTACAAAAGTACTGCTGAAAGAAATCAGAGAAGACACAAACAAATGGAAAAACATTCCATGCTCATGGATAGGAAGAATTTATATTGTTAAAATGGACGTACTACCCAAAGCAATTTACAGATTCAATGCTATTTTTATCAAACTACCAACAACAATTTTTACAGAGTTACACAAAACTATTCTAAAATGTATATGGAACCAAAAAGAACCCAAATAGCCAAAGCAATCCTAAGTAAAAATAACAAAACCAGAGCCATCACACTACCCAACTTCAAACTGTATTACAAGGCTATAGTAACCAAAACAGCATGGTATTAGTGTAAAAACAGGCACATAGACAAATGGAACAGAGAAGAGAACCAAGAGAAAAAGCCACACACCTACAACCATCTGATCTTTGAAAAAGCTGGCAATAACAAGCAATGGGAAAATGATTCCCTATTCAATAAATGGTACTGGGATAACTGGCTAACCATATGCAGAAGATTGAAACTAGACCCCTTCCTTTCACCATATGCAAACATCAACTCAAGATAGATTAAATAATTAAATGCAAAACCTAAAACTATAAAAACCCTACTAGAAAATCCTATGAAATACCAATCTGGACACTGGACTTTGCAAAGATTTCATGACAAAGACTCCAAAAGCAATGGTAACAAAAAACAGAAATTGACAAGCATGACCTAATTAAACTAAAGAGCTCCTCCATAGCAAAAGAAACTATCAACAGAGTAAACAGACAACCAAAGAATGGGAGCAAATATTTGCAAACTATTTGAGAAAGGTCTAATATTCAGAATCTATAAGGAACTTAAGCAAATCTACAAGCAAAGAAACCACATAACTCCACTGAAAACCGGGCAAAGGGCATGAATAGACACTTCTTAAAAGAAGACACACACACAGCCAACAAGCATATGAAAAAAAAATTTCTCAATATAACTAATCAATAGAAAAATGCAATTCAAAACCACAATAAGATACCATCTCACACCAGTCAGAATGGCTACTATTAAATGGCCAAAAATTAACAGATTTTGGAAGGTTGCAGAGAAAAGGGAAGACATATAAACGCTGGTAGTAATGTAAATTAGTTCAGCCACTGTGGAAAGCAGTTTGGAGATTCCTCAAAGAACTTAAAACAGAACTACCATTCAATCCAGCAATCCTATTATTTGGAATACACTCAAAGGAATATAAATTGTTCTACCAGAAAGACACATGCGCATGAATGTTCATTGCAATGCTATTCACAATAGCAAAGACATGGAATCAACCTAGATGCCCATTAATGGTGGACTGGCTAAAGAAAACATAGTGTATATACGCTGTGGAATACTAGGTAGTTATAAAAAAGAACAAAATATTGTCCTTTGAAGCAACATAAATGGAGCTGAAGGCCATTAGCCTGAGCAAATTAATCCAGAAACACAAAACTAAATACTGCATGTCCTCACTTATAAGTGGGAGCTAAAACTTGAGTACACATTGACACAAATAAGAGAACAACAGAAAACAGGGCCTAGTTGAGGGTGGAAGATGGGAAGTGAGTGAGGATTCAAAAAAAGAAACTACCAATCAGGTACTATGCTTATTACCTGAGTAACAAAATAATCTGTATACTAAATCTTTGCAACACACAATTAGCCCATGTAACAAACCTCCACATGTACCTCTTGAACCTAAAACAAAAGTGGAAATAAAAAAAGAAAGAATTAGTGCCTCCTAATCCCCCATAAAGAAATGCATATTTGAAACTGTAGGTAGGCAACTACATATATGTATATTTCTAAAAAGATTCATACATTACATTTGCTTTTTATTTTAACTTAATTTTAATGTCATAATTTTTCAATGATCATTTTTCAATGTCAAGAAATACTCTTCTGGAAATCCTAACTAGAGCAATCAGACAAGAGAAAGAAATAAAGGGTATCCAAATTAGAAAAGAAAAAGTCAAATTATCCTTGTTTGCATATGATATAATCTCATATTTGAAAAAACCTAAAGACTCGACCAAAAACTATTTGAACTAATAAATTCAGTGAAGTTGCTGGATACAGAATAAATAAACAAAAATCAGTATCTTGTTCTATATGCCAACAGCAAACAATTTGAAAGCCAACAGCAAATAATTTGGGGGAAAAAAGAAATCCTATTTACAATAGCTACTAATAAAGTCAAATATCTAGAACCAATAAGTGAAAAATTTCTACAATGAAAACTGTTTAAAAATTGATATAAAAAATTGAAGAGGACACCAAAAATGAAAAGATGTTCCATGTTCATGGATTGGAAGAATCAGAATTGTTAAAATGTCCATACTACCCAAAAGGATCTACAGACTCAATGCAATCACAATCAAAATATCAATGACATTCTTCACCAAAATAAAAAAAAATCTTAAAATTTATATGGAACCACAAAAGACCCAGAATAGCCAAAGCTATCCTAAGCAAAAAGAACAAAACTAGAGAAATTGCATTAGCTGAGTTCAAATCATATTACAGAGCTATAGTAACCAAAACAGAAGGATATGGGCATAAAACACACAGACCAATGGAACAGAATAGAGAACCCAGAAATAAACCCATACATCTACAGAGAAGTCATTTTCAACAAAGGTGCCAAGAATGTACATTGTGGAAGGACAGTCTCTTCAATAAATGGTGAGGGAAAACTGGTTATCCATAAGCAGAGGAATGAAACTAGATCCTTATCTCTAGCCATATACAAAAATCAAATGAAAATGGATAAAGACCTAACTCAAAGACCTCGATCTATGAAACTACTACAAGAAAACATTGGGAAAATTCTTTAAGACATTGGACCACAAAGAAAAGATAGATGCTTGAGATGACTGTGCTAGGTTGTTCTTACATTGCTATAAAGAAATGCCTGAGACTGACTAATTTCTAAGAAAACAGGTTTAATTGGCTTATGGTTCTGCAGCCTATTGATTCAGGCAACATAACAGTATCTGCTTCTGGGGAGGCTTCCAATCATGGAGGAAGGCACAGAGGGAGCAGGCAAAGATTTTTTGAGTAGTAGTCCACAACCACAGTCAACCAAAGCAAAAATGCGCAAATGGGAATTTAAAAGCTTCTACACAGAAAAAAAAATCAACAAAGAGACAACCCATAGAATGAGTAAAAGTATTTGGAAACTATCCATTTGACAGAAGATTAATAACCAGAATATATAAGGAGCTCAAACAACTCAATAGGAAAAAATAATAATTTAATAAAAATTGGCAAAAGATGTAAAGAGATAGTTCTCAAAACAGGACATGCAAATGGAAAACAAGTATATGAAGAGGTGCTCAACATCACTGATCATCACAGAAATGCAAATCAAAATTACAATGGGGTATCATCTCACCCCAGTTAAAATGGCTTTTATCTAAAAGACAGGCAATAACAAATGCTGGCGAGGACATGGAAAAAAGGGAACCCTCATATACTGTTGATGAGAATGTAAATCAGTACAACCCTTGTACACCCTTAGTTGGAATGTAAATTAGTGCAACCGCAACGGAGAACGGTTTGGAGGATTTTTGAAAAACTAAAAATAGAACTAACGTATATTTCAACAATCCCACTGCTAGATATACACCAAAAAGAAAAGAAATCATTATATCAAAGATACATCTAGACTCTCATGTTTATTGCAACACTATTCACAATAGCCAAGATTTGGAAGCAACCTAAGTATCTATCAACAGATGAATGGATAAAGAAAATACGGTACATATACACAGTAGAGTACTATTCAACTATAAAAGAGTAAAATCCCATTATTTGCAACAGCGTGGATGGAACTGGAAGTCATTATGTTAAGTGAAATCAGTCAGGCACAGAAGGACAAACTTTGCATCTTCTCATTTATTTGTGGGAGCTAGAAAATTAAATTTTCTCAAAATTGAACTAATGGAGATAGAGAGTATAATAATGGTTATCAGAGACTGGCGAGGTCAGCGGGTAGAGAAGTGGGGATGGTTAATGAGTATAAAAACATAATAAGATATAACGACTGAGATCCAGTATTTGATAGCACAACTGGGTAACCACAGTCAACAATAAGTTGTTGTACATTTTAAAGTAGCTAAAAGAGTATATTTGGAACGTTTGTAACACAAAAAGTATAAATGCTTGAGATGATTGTGCTAACCTGTTCTTGCTTTGCTATAAAGACATGTCTGAGACTGAGTAATTTATTTAAAAAAGAGGTTTAACTGGCTCACGGGTCTGCAAGCTGTACATACAGGAAGCATAACAGCCTCTGCTTCCTGGAGGAAGGCACAGAGGGAGCCGACACATCACCGGGCAAAAGCGTGGCAAAAGCAGGAGCAAGACAGACTGAGTGGGTTGAGGGAGGTGCCATACACTTTTAAAGGACTAGATCTTGTGTGAACTCGAAGCAAGAGCTCACTTATCACCAAGAGGATGGCCCAAGCCACTCATGGGGGATCCACCCCATGATCCCAGTATCTCCCACCAGGCCCCCCTTCTAACATTGGGAATTACATTTCAACATGAGATCTGGGCAGAGACAAATATCCAAACTATACTACTGATGGATACCTTATTTGCCCTGGAATGATTATAATGCACTGTATGCCTGAATCAAAATATCTCATGTTCCCTATAAATAGATGCATCTACTATGTACCCACAAAAATTAAAAATAAAAATAAATAGTTTTCTATAATTTCATTTGTAGTTGCTTATTTGTATTTTATTATATTGATGTTACACGATTTAATTAGTCCTCAAGTGCAGGATGCTTCAATTTTATACTGTTAAGGTGGTGGAGTGGTCATTTGTCACTTTACTTACCCCCTAACATTTTTTGTATGTGTCTGCCCAGTTTCATTGTCGAGTCCCCATAAAACCTTAATTTCCAACAAAGGAACCAGTTCTTTCTCACTGTTTTAAGTAGTAGGAAAGAAGAATTCTGGGTGATTGCCTGCTACTACAGAAGCCAGTGAAAAGAAATCCTCTCTCTTCATTACTGTACATCCTGGTGTTAGCATGTGACCTAAATTTGGCCAGTTGGAGGCCCTCTTCTGGGACTTAGAACCTTGAGCTTTGAATCAAGTACTGGAGGGAAATGTTAGAGGTTGTTCATCACAACAGGGGTGGAGTTCTGAGGGAATCCTAACCACCTCTGCTGGCTACAAGCCTGTAACTGTGCTTCTTGTGTCTTCCTCCTTGATAACTTGAGTCCCACTGAATCTGTTTCCCATTCTTCTGGAGACTCCCAGGGAGCCTCTTAACGAATACATTTTTGTAAGAGTTAGTCAGTCTGGTTCCGTAGTATTAATCAGGAATTTCAATGTAATGAATGCCTATAATAAAAACTCTAAAGATCTCTTTTGCACTTATCCATTATTATTTCTTTAGTAAAAATCTTACAAATGCGAAGTGAAAGGTATGCAAAATTTTAGTTGAAAAGCAAATATTGTGTCAAACTACCTTCTCAAAATACAGCATAGAGGTTAAAAACGTTAGCAGACTTCTGGCTGTACAACCTTTTGTAACTTATCTCTCAGCCTCAGTTTATTCATTTTACTATAGGATTAATCACAGCAACAATTTAACGGGGCCATTGTGAGGGAAAAAATAGAGAGTATATGCAAAGTTTGGCACATAATAAACTATGAGTAAGTGTTAGATTTCATTTTTATTAGAAAGAACGTAGAAATTATATGCCCACTGGCAGTGTCTAGGCGTACTCATTCACTCTTCTCCTTTCCTTTGGCTCTCTCTTGTCCCCCTTCATCCATTCACACATGCCTGGCCTGTGATTTAAATTCTTGGCAGGGGTATTTTGCATAATTCTTGCTTCTGTCTAGGCTTTTCATTTTATACAGTCATAGATTATACAAAAGACAAACTAAATTTAGAAATGCACTAAAAATAGGATTATCAGATTTTTTTCCCAAACTTCTAAGAAAAATACATTTGATGTACTAGGAAAACACTGCCGTGGTTGTTATTTAACTTTTAGTTATCTTAAAAAAAAAAAAAAAAAAAAAAAAAAAAAAAAAAAAAAACTTTGTCAAACTTCCTTACAATTTCTTTATAGTTTACTATTTTTGATTTAATTAACATATGAGGAGATGTGATATTGCAAACTTTTCAGTGCTTAGGGCTTCTAAATAAAGATCTTAATCTAGCCCTCATTCTATAAAATGGTGCAAAATAAACTTAGACAAAGTGGGTAGAGGCCGGGAATAGTGGCTCACACCTATAATGTTAGAACTTTGGAAGGATGAGGTGGGTGAATCCCTTGAGTCCAGCAGTTTGAGACCAACCTGGGCAACATGGTGAAAATCTGCGTCTATTAGATTTTTTAAAAATATTTTTAAAGAAAAAATTAAACATTTAAAAAGAGGGTAGAAGTTAGACATTAAGAAATAATCTTTGATACAGCATTTTAAGGAAAAAAAAAAGAGCCCTGATTAAAGATATGAGAGAGGTAAGAGTTTCTTTATATGTTGTCAAAGAAGAAAAGCAAGTGTAAATGTTAAAATTGAAAAGCGAATTCAGTTAGATGGAGAAAGTAGGACTAATATTAGAAAAGCTTTGAGAATCTCATCTGCGTTGTGTAACAGAGACACCTGCTGGTCACTGTATATTTCACTGTTCGAACACTCAAAATACATTTGCTCATTCACTTTTTACCTCCTACTCCTGCAGTCTCTAATCTCTTGAAAATTCACAACATAAACATAATGCGAGATGCATATCAAAATGATAATAATTAAATCAATGGAGTATATTTGTCGCATTGAATCTGGGGAAAAACCTCTGCCAGGAAGACAACTTTGATAATGTCATTGTAATATATATTAAGTCAAATGTGCTTTGTATAATAAGCCACTAAAAGTTAGACTAAAGTCTATCAAGAGGCTCCTTAACCAGAAAAAAGAATAGTTTTGTTTTCTGAGAGTACAGAATAATATTATGGTAATCAAAAAGATGAAGCTGCGTGTGGTGGCTCATGTCTGTAATCCTAGCACTTTGGGAGGTCAAGGCAGACAGATCACTTGAGCCCAGGAGTTTGAGATCAACCTGCACAACACAGTGAAACCCCATCTCTACAAAAAATACAAAAAAAAAAAAAAAGAAAAAAGAAAAAGAAAAAGAAAAACTTAGCTGCGTCTGTCATCCCAGCTACCCAAGAGGCTGAGGTGGGAGGATTACTGAAGCCCAGGAGGCAGAGGCTGCAGTAAGCCCAGATCGTGCCACTGCAATCTAGCCTGGGTGACAGAGCCAGCTCCTGTCTCAAACAAAAAAAAAAAAAAAAAAAAAGAAAAAAAAGAAAAGAAAAGAAAAAACAACAGATAAAAAATTTATAAAACAAATATATCTAAGATGCCAGATTAGGAATCTGTTTTAGAAAAGAAATGCAAATGATATTATCTAGAAATATTAAAAGTTTATCTTATAATAAATCATTAATAAATGTGGGTTTGTTTTCTCTTAATGTTATAAAATTATCAAGATGGATGGGGTGTGTCCATAGCAACCAGAGTAGTACTTAAGAAGGGTCAAACATGAAGACTAATCGGGTGATTATGGAGGATAAGTTGGGTCTCCTATCCCTAAGAGATTCTTGACTCAGTGAGAATACAGCCCTTTTCCTTAAATAATTCAAGTTAGTTAAGATATTATGGATAATATACTTTTGGCAAGCAAAATATAATTTGTGTTTTATTTAGCACCCTCAAATTTCGTATTTTGGAAACAAAGATTTTAAAAATATTCCAGAGACCAGCAATCACAATCAGAATCTAAAATAGCATGTAGTATAAATTAACTTAG
Source organism: Piliocolobus tephrosceles (assembly GCF_002776525.5). Lineage (NCBI taxonomy): Eukaryota > Metazoa > Chordata > Mammalia > Primates > Cercopithecidae > Piliocolobus > Piliocolobus tephrosceles. Next base: position 64,714,762 of record NC_045452.1, read on the forward strand.
TAAGGTAAATATTGTACATGGCTACATTCACAATGGGGGAAATGTAAAATGTGCCTACCAAAATCAGTTAGCTCAGTAATTAACAGGTAGTTATTAACACTCTGTGCTCAATACTGTGCTTAGAATTATAAGAGATACAGAACTGTAAGATAATCTTTTTTCAAGGCACCCACATTATAATTGTACAGACCACTTTATTTCACATAAATAATAACGTATGAGAAAAGTCAGCACTTAGTTATGAACTACATAACATGAAGACCCAAAGCCATCTAAAAGTTTCTACATGACAGTTGGGATAACTAGAAACTAGTTAGGGAAATGTTCATGGTGGAAATGAGTACCGAATGGGCATGTGAATCCCTGGCTGGATTTCAGTACATGGAAATCTCAGTGAAAGTTATTTCAGGAAAAGGGAAGAACACAAGCAATAGGAAAGAATCAAAGCCTGATGGCAATTGGTTTCTGCGAAGAGAATGTATCTCACTAAAAGCAGAGATTGGACTGAGGGAATAGCAAAAAATATTTCCCTAAAAAGAACAGGATCAGTGTAGGGAAATTCTTGAAAGCCTGGCAGAAGAGTTTAGATTTGATGCATCAGGACATTAGAAAGATGAGTTTTTATAAATTCAAAGAGAGAGATTTGATAAATCCACTATTTAAAAAAGATTAGTTTGGCAGCAGCCTTTAGCATAAGTAGTCTAACATGGATTGGCTCCACTTGGGTAACTTTGCTAATAATATTTGGATTCAAAGTAGCTACAAGGAAAATGGTTCATATATAACTTTATACATTCAATATGATAATTAAATTATATACTTGGTGTCTATGCCAACAATAAATGAGAAAGAAAGCTAAGCAATACATTTAATTTCTATGGATAACCAACAAAGTAAATGAGACCCCCATACCTACCCATCTTCTACCTCTTTTACTCCACTCCCTGATCAAAGGAAAAATATTGCTCAAGGCAAATGAATGGTTATTGTTCTCTTTTTATTATCCAATCCTGGAAGAATTTGTCCTGAATTACACAAGATTCTAAAGTAGACACTAATAATGATAATAGTTATAATAATAACATATGCCACTATTAATGAGTGCCTATTAGTTGCTAAGCATAAAAAAGATTTTCTCTTATGTCATTCTTGCAATAGCCCTGCGAAGAAGGGACTGTGATCTCAATTTTTGTAACTGGGTTGCCTGAGGCTCACAAGACCTGGAGGATGTTCTCTCAGACTGTGTACTGGCATGTGAAGCCAGGTCTGTCTGGCTTCAAAGATTCTGCTTTTTTGCATGATCCCACCTGGCCTCTCTGGTGAGGACACCTGTCCCTGTTTCACTCTTAAGAAACTAAATGTCAACATTGAAGGCCACTTCAAACTACATCCAAATTATTGCATGCCAAAATGTTAGTGGACTACAGTGGTGAAAATCATAAGTATTGATAGAAAGATCTCACTAAAAATTTAAATGGCAGAGTTTCAATTAATAATTTTAAAATTCATTCTCAGTATCCTACAGTCATTATGAAGCCTGAAATTGAATAATAGTTAACAACATAATAATCCTCCTGATAGGTTTTTATTTTATTTTTGTTTGTTTTAATTGCTTCATTTGAAGGATATAATTCAGGCTACTCTACATTCTGGCCTACATTTTAAATGCTCTTGACATAAATAATTGACATAGAGATTTTACTAGTCTGCCTCTCTCATTTTGGCATGGCTTTTCACTAACATTGATTAATATATCCTTATCTGGAAAACAAATCATCTCTGGTTTATAGTTTTTAAATAAGAGAGAAAGAAAGTTAAGGGCTGTTCACTATTTAGCTGTAAAGTTCTTTCCAATTCTGCAGTAATATACAGTAGAAAGGAAATGGGTCTGGGTCAATTGACTTTAATGGCAGAAGTTACGGTGTTCAGTCACTTTCACTTACCCTAACTCACAAGTAAAAATTGTCTTTTCTGAGGTCAATGGTTAATTCAAAATATGACATTTTTGGCTCAGAGTTTTAAGGTTACAACATAAGAAATCTGGAGAACTTCTAGAATTGTATATTACATACGCAAAGCTCCCTCTCACTAGGGAAAAAAAAAAAAGAGCTTCCCTGAAACATTGTTTTTATTGCATGCTGGGCTACTGAGAATTTCAGGCAAACCTCTAAGGGACTAAAAACTAAAATAAGTTTGCTAAAACTCAAGAAGAAAAACCAAAAGAACCCCCAAGAGACAGGATGCCTTTGGAGCAAATGCCAAGACCATCACTCCAAATCCTGGGCCAGTAATGAAACAGGGAAGATAAACTCAAAACTTACAGATGTAGCCAGGGGCCTAGGATAGGCTTAATGTAAAGACAGGTTGGTCACCCAGAATCAAGTTGAATTATCTTAAAAATTATTTTCTAAAACTGACATAAATAATAAAGGGAAGAAAAATAGTTAACACACTCATGAAGAAGAGATAAAAAGTGAAGATCTTTGTCTTGATAAACAGCATAAACTATTATAAAAATATAATAAATAAAACAGTATTACATCAATTGACCAGTAAAACAAAATAGAGAGCTGAAAAACAAACTTGTGCATTTTAAAAGTTAGTATATTATAGAGATAGCCATGCAAAACATTACAGAAATTATGGACTATTCGATAACAGGGTAGGCTCATAGTTATAAATATGGGGGAAAAATAGGATCCTTACAGCACACCACATGCACAAATCAATTCCAGGTTGATTAAAGGCTCAAATATAAAAGTTAAAAAAGATAAAATAGAAGGATGTATTAACGACTCAGGGAAGGTTAGGAGATTTTAAATGATACAAAATGTACTAATCATAAAATTGACCACATTGTATAGTTAATAATTTATGTCATTTAAAGATATAATAAATATATTTAAAAATAATCCATAGAGACATTTGCAACATATATAACTTGTAAAATATTAGTATTCAAAATATATAAAGAATTCCTAAAATTGGAAAGAAAAAAATTAGAAAAAATGAGAAAATTTACATGAACAAGCATTTATAGAAAATAAAAAAATGGAGAGTAAACATATGAAAAATTATTTAATTTCATTAACAATTAGAAAAATGCAATTAAATATCACAAACAGATGTCATTTTACTTTCATTAGACTAGAAAATATTGACCAGCATGATAAATGCTAAGTGTTGGCAAGCATGTAGCTCAATTAAAAGTCTATGTGGCTATTGTGAATAGTGCCAATATAAAACATGGAGATGCAGGTACTCTTTTGATTATTAATTTCCTTTCTGCTAGACAAGTACTCAGTAGTGGGATTGCTGGAGCATACGATAGTTCTTTTTTTAGTTTTTTGAGAAACTTTCATACTGTTTTCCATAATGGTTATACTAATTTATATTTCCACCAACAGTGTATAAAAGTTCCACCTTCTCCTCATCTTCACCGGCACTTGTCATTTTTGTCTTTCTAATAACAGCCATTTTACCTGAGCTGAGATGATATCTCATTGTGTTTTTTATTTGCATTTCCCTGATGATTAGTGATGTTGAGTATTTTTTCATATACTTGTTGTTATTTGTATGTCTTCTTTTAAGAAATGTCTATTCAGATCCTTTGCCCACTTTTTGATGGGATTATTTGTATTTTTGTGGTTGAGTTGTTTGACTTACTTGCATATTCTGGATATTAGTACATTGTTCAATGAATAATTTGCAAATATTTCCCCATTGTACAGGATGAATGGAATACTATTCAGCCATAAAAAATAAAATTCTATTTGCGGCAACATCAATGGAACTGGAGGTCATTATGTTAAGTGAAATAAACCAGGCACAGAAAGACACATATCACTGTTTGCACTCATTTGTGGGAGCTAAAATAGTTGATCTTATGGAGGTAGAGAGTAGAATGATGGTTACTAGAGGCTGGGAAGAGAATGGGGATGAAGAGAGGTTGGTTAATGCATATCAAATACAGTTAGACAGAAGGAATAAATTCTAGTGTTTAATAACACAGTTGATTCACTACAATTAATAGTAATCTATTGTGTATTTCAAAATAGCTAGAGGGGAAGATTTGAAATGTTCCCAACATAAAGAAATGATAAATGGTTGAGATGATGGAAAGCCTAGAAATCCTGGTTTGATCATTAAACATTGCATGCATCAAAATATCACATGTACCCCATAAACATTTATAATGATTATGTATCAATAAAAAGTCTATATGGCATTGATAGAAGTATAAATTTCATAAAAAGAACTCTGGAAAACAATTGGCACTATTTTGTAAAGTTGGACATCAGTTCTCCTATTTCTAAGCCATAGAGAAATGCTTGCAAAATTACATCAGAAGAAATATAGAAGAATATCCACAGTAGCATTTTTCATAATTGCAAAACACCAGAAGTAATTGAAATGTCCATAAACAAGAGAATGGATAAATACATTTTAGACTTTTCACATAATGGATTATAATCGACTGATGAAAATTAAAGACATATAACTACAAAAAAACAACTTGCAATGTAAATATTGAGAGGAAAAGTCACAGAAATCTATAAAGAGTGGATACCTTGCCACTTTGTCAGTACAACTAATTTGGAATTATGTGACCCAGAAGTGCTTTCTCAGCGTGATTTTGAATTAACATTACTACAAAAGAAATTTGTCTAATATTTAAAAGGTGAAACTTTTAAGTCTCAGATGGTCGGTAACATTCACGTGCAGTTGCAGCTCACACACGTTGTCACTGATCTTGGCAGAGGACGGCAGCCAGCCCTGCAGCTTCCCCAAATCCCTCCAGATCTCCTCCTTCACCTTCTCTGATTCTGGCCAGGTGTGGCTCAGCCCTGTGGTGAAGAGAATCATCTTCTCTCAAGTCACCTACATCATCAAGATTGGAGGTCATGAGAGACTCAGTTGTGTGTCTCCAGTTTCTCCTTGGTCTCTCCCACTTGACTCCAGCTTTACCTCCAGACTCAGGGACAGCTGGCTTTGAGCTGAGAGAGGCAAAAACAAACAAACAAAAAGACTACATACACTACCGAATCAGTTTCATAACTGCCTAAATTCTAGTCCCTTGGTCTATATCACCTATATGCTTTCTGCTTTTCTAAGCAAACCCTAATTGTATGATGCCAGTGTGAGGCCTTTTAGATAGCTCAAAACTAAAAGTAAATAATGGATTGTTTAGGTATGCATCATATATGATGAGACTTTTTTAATCAAAGAAAATAGTAGACATAAAATTCACCTCTGAGAGGGAGGCAGGAATAGAAAAGGATAGAAAAGAAACGCATTGGTGGGCTCAGTGGTATTCAGAATGGTGTTGGCAGATTTCTCAATATGGGAGGAGGGATTCACTCATGTTCATTTTATTGTTTTGCTTCACAACTTAAATATACATTATATGTTTTATTCTTTTTCTTTTTTATACATTTATAATTTTGTATGTATAAAACATAAGAAGGGCATGAAAACAAAATTGAGTTAAGAAATCAGTAATTCAACAGGAAAAGAAGGTAGTGCCCAGTGCCCAGAGCAGAAGGTGCACCAATTTTCTGAATCACCCCTAGAGAAAAATGATCTTCGAGGACAGCAGAGTATGAAAACATGAGCAGGCCCAGAAGCAAGCCACAGAGAGATTAGAATAATTTAGGAGTGGAGTATGCTCTTATAGTACCCTGGGTACAAAACAGCTTCTCTGTAATAGGTGCTAATAAGTGATACACAGAAATAATGGTAGAAAAAGGAAGGACAGACCTAGAAGGATTTTATTGCATAAGAATAATACTAAGAAGCTGGAAATAAACCTAGTATCCAATAAGAGACTTTGTTTAAACAAATTACGGTACATTAGTGTAATGGGAAATTATGTAGGTATTAGACTGAAACAGGATTATGTACAACTATATGGAAAGATATCCATGATATATTGTTAAGGGAAGTGAGCAAATTATAGAACAATATATACAATATTAACAAATTTCTGTTACTAAAAATGTATAGCTATTTTATATATGTCTATGCAGGAAAAAAAGTCAAGAAAACACAACATGGGGAAGCTGGATTGCTTGAAAGTTGTTTTCTAACTTTACATACTGCTGTGTTTAAATTTCTTACAATGAGCTATATAAAGAAAATGTTTTTAGCTGACCTAAAATTTAGGGGAAAAAAATCACTTTACGAAAAGGAGAAACCTAGGCCATCGTATATTTCACCTAGTCCTCTGAGTTCATCGTCTTCATGAATAAAACAACTTATTGCTAACATTTGAAATTCTTAAAGTGGATGGCACTGAAATAAACTCATGCCTATCCTCAGAATCTTGCAAAAGAACTTTTTTAGGAAAAGAGAAAACTAATTTTACTAAAAATATATTTAAAAGGTTAACATTAGCTATAGACTGCATTACAAGTATTATTTTCTTTATTAAAATGTTGGCCCATTACCAATTAAATCTCTCTCTTTACAGGAAAAAAAAAAAAAAAAAAAGATGGAAGTCCTTCCCTTTAATACATGAGAGTAAAGGTGTATACACATAGAAACATAAAATGATACACAAAAGCCCCCTTTCCACCAATGTAAATCTTTTCTTTGAAGCAGTTATCATGCTTAAAATCGTTATCATTATTTTAGCAACCAGTTGCTAAAGGTCTGGGCTCCTCTGATTGGGCTATAAGCTCCCTGAGCTTCGGAATCCTATCGTTCTGGTTCCTTACTGTATTCACAGTGCCTAGGAAATGGTAGTTGTACAACAACTATTTGTGGAGGAAAGGAAGGCAGGAAAAGGAAGAGGGAGAAAGGAAGGAGGGAGGAATGAAATCACATTTTCAAAGAAAGAAAGGAATATCCAAGGCCATATCTGCTAAAGAGATGTTATCAGTATCATGTTATCAATGTTTACATGTAAGACTCACGTAATCAATGTCACAGAACTGGCCCTGCAACTGCTTTCTAATAGCTCACCCAGAATTCCTTCTGCTCTACCAGGCAACAGATCCTATTCTGTTTCAAGTTAGTGGGTTTCCTCCCAATTTGAACCAAAAGAATATTGATGTATATAGTATAGTTAATTTGCTCTAAGTTTAGCCAAGCACTTCAACACCTACTACCAAAATGTCAGATATGTTAATGCAAAAACATTTGAATCAGATCATTTGATTAGGACAAAAAGACTGTGAACATCTTGACATAATTTCCCTTCTTTCCTTTGTCTCCAACATGTATAGGGCTGAGTCTAGAAAACTCTTCTCTTTTGTGATGTTATTGAATTTCATCATATCAGGCAAAAATGTAAAGCCATAGCATTGTGTTCAGAAAAGCTAAGTAAATTCTTTGAAAATACCATGTTTATTAAGGCTTTCTTTGTTGAAAAGAGAAAACCATCTGAAAACTGATACATTACCATATTCTATAATCCATTGCAATTCCTTACTAGTCCAGCTTTGAAAAATAATTTTAGCCATTGGGATAGTATTATTTATAAATTCTAAAGTCATATCCAAAATCTAAAGGTCTTGCTGAGGCTAAATATGGTTTTGGTGGACTGAGGAAAAATGAAGATTCAAAGAGAATTAGACTACTGAAGTCTCACATTTAAGACATAATTAAGTCTAGGAAACCAAAGCTGAGTTTAGGCTTACTCTCTGAATTCTAGAGTTGCTAGAAAGAAAACTTAAAGGGTATCATTTGCATTGGAAATAGTGCATAATTTATACTTCGGAGACCACAAAAAAAGAAAAGAAAATCATACAAGAACACGCATCTGCATTCCCATAAACTTGTTTTTTTAGGGATGGATTCACTCGTTAATTCAACAGATATTATGTGTTAGAGACTTTTTCAGGGAGTTAGTATTTTATATATAAGTCACAATGTAAATCACACCCAGAAGGCAACTGATAGATAACATATTAAACAGTTCCATCTTTATTTAAAACTGAAAAGAGTATATTATAGTGCTTAAGAATTGCTATGGACTGAATCGTGTCCCCTAGAATTTATATGTTGAAGCCCAAACCCTCGATGTGAAATGTGACTGTATCTGGAGATAAAGAGGTAATTAAGGTTAAATGAGGTCAAAAGAATGAGGTATTAATACCACAAGACTGTAACCTTATAAAAAGTGTAAGATCTCTCTCTGTCTCTCTCTCTAACATAAACACAAACAGAGACACACACACAAACACACACTTTGCTCTCTCTCCCTCTCCTCCTCTACATCAAGTAATGAATGACAAGGAAAGCAGCCATTTGAGAGCCAGGAAGAGAATCCTTAAAAAAAAAACAAATAAATAAACACAGACACACACGTTTGGCAAGCACCTTGATCTCTGACCCACCAGTCAAGAAAACTGTGAGAAAGTAAGTTGCAGGTTTTGAAGCCAACATTCAATTGTATTTCGTTATGGAGGCCCAAGCTAAGACAAGAACACAGATTGTTTTTTTAATAAGACAGATCTAGTTTTAAATTCTTCCCTAGATAACTCTCTAAATCTCAGTTTTCTGTTTGTAGAAAGTTATGAACCCACCTCCAAACTCTGCTTTCAGAAAGAAAGCTATGGAATTAAATAAATGGTAACTATTTTTATTTTATGTGTTTTATTCACCATTTACATAAACTGTTTAGCAAATCATGGACTTTATAACTTATAGAAAACTCAAATAATACATGTTTACATGCTAATTAATTATTAATAATCACCTGTCCAGAAAGAAGTGATTTGTCTTTTATGAGTCTAATCATTTGTCTTGATCTTCGACTTCAAGGTAGTGTGACCTTTGAATGACTAGCAGCATGTCAGAAGGCACAAATGGCCATTAAGCAAGAGAAAAGATTGTAAAATTATTCCATTAAGCTGTTGAATACACTCTTTATGCAGCTTTTAGTGAAAACATTTTAAAGATATAGTCTTATTGTTTGTGTCAATTTACATGGTGCTATTAGTTTGAGTAAACATTGCCCTTAGTTACGGTATTTGATACGATATAAGCAATCAGTGTAAGCTCTCAGAATGAATGGATAAATCCAGTCATTTTAGCAATAGCAGAAATATTTATGATTAGCTCCCCTAATATACATTTACTTAATCACTCATTCAACAACATATAATTTCCATGTATCATATATAATCAGAAACATGTATCTCCATGGCATGCTGTGGAAATACTAAAAGGAGCTAGATATGGTCTTAGTCCTTAAGCAGCTGGATCCCCAAGGCTTAGTGAAGAATTTTATCTACATACTTTCATATACACTCTTTATTTACTCTTTTCATTTATGCATTCAGTTAAGCATCCACAAGGTGTTTAGCACTGTTGTAGGAAGTGAATATATAGCAAAGAACAAGACGACAAAGCTCCTTCTTCCATGATGCCCCAATTCACAGTCTGTGTTGTACTTCCCTGTTTACTTCTTTTTCTTCCCTGTGTCTTGGGCACATCCACCACCTACCAAAGATTTTTGCACATAGAAACAAATAGTGTAATTAGACGGAAGTAGGAATAGTATGAGTGCCATACTCTTGCATCCAATCTCATGGCAGATATTGTTAATTAATTATGGCTCTCATTCCCCGAAAGTATGAATGTGATCTTAAAATCCTTTTTATCAGTATTTGTACCAGTCAGGACCAATAAAAGGTAATAAACTCATTAAAATATTGGTCTATTTTAACCTCTGAGTGGAATGTAGAAGGCAGGGTACAAGTTATAACTCCCACTTCAACAAATAGAAAAAACTGCATATATCCCAAAGTCAAGTTCATAAGACATCGAAGTAGGGAGGATGCAAAGAGGACTAAATGAACTGTTTCCAGAGGTGGAATATTTCTTGTGAAAGATGAGACCCACAGTTTTCTCCATGGCAGCATTTGCCAAATCTGTGCACATAGTAACGATCAAGCTTGACTTAAGCAAAGAACTCCTCTAGGAGAAATAGAAACCCTCAGAGCTTTGGGTGGACACCGGCAGTGGAATCTAAAGGAGCCCCAAACATGAGTGCTAAGGTGGTGCAAAGCAGAGCAGGAACTCCTGTTTCTTGCAATGCTTAAGAGATAAAGTCCCTCTAGAAGGAGGGGTCTGCAACTAACACAGGGCATGTCTGTACTTTAGAGAAGGACTAACTTTTTACTTGCGGTGGAATCCAACCCCTATGTGGCTAAATTCCCAGTTGTACTGAGATGATTCATCCTTAGTCTATCTGCATAAGAGAAAAGGGAAAATCTTGTTTGAGAGGAAAGTAACTTCAACCTCTCTCTACAGTTCTAACATGTATAGAAATGAAGCATCTGAATAAACTGGAAAACATAACAAAAGAAAATGAAAAAAAATCAGATGATATAAAGACACTTCCTCTTCTCTCTAGCTATGGATATTATTGGACTAAACAGATAAAAGCTTTAAAATAACTAACAAATAAATTTAAACAAAAGAGAATAAATGATAAGCAGAATGAAAAGACAGAATTTTAACATATAATTAGAATCAATATAAAAATCAAATGAAACATTCTAGAACTGAAAAATATAAAACACATGAATTAAAATCTCTAGAATGTGTTTAATAGCTGACTAGACACAGCATAGAAATTATTAGTGAACATAGAGACAGAAAAAATTCAACTTGAAGACAGAAAAGAAATGGAAAGAAAAGAACTAAGTATTAACAAATACAGGGCAAAAATTAATATAGTATATTCTAGACAATAAAGCAAGTGTGAATATATTTCAAAGGATTAAAATCATACAGAATATGTTGTCCAGCCACAGTGTAATTATACTAGAAATCATAACAAAAAGGTAATTAGAAAATCACCAAATGTTCGGAAATTGGGAAGCACACTTCTAAAAACCAATGGTTCAAAGATGAAAATATAATAGAAATAAGAAAATAAAAGACAATAATAAGTTAAAGTTAAAATTAAATTAAAGTGGACATAAAATGTTTATGCTATTAGCACATATTGTTTAGGCTATCCACTCAAAGTAGTATTAACGTGTAATCAATTAATATGTGCTCCAATCTTTGATTGATTTTACTTGACAACATGGTTTAGAAACACTTGTTAGAAATACAACAATACAAATCAATTTCATTTTTTGTTATAACTCCACTGTTTGACAGAGCCATAAATGGTTGATTAGGTAATTTCCAATTCGTTTTTGGGAAAGAGTCCTGCCCTGAGCAATTAAGATGTGTGCTTTCATAGAATATCTATAAATTCCTAGCAGTAGAATACTTAGAATTTCTGTATTCTTCTTCATAGTTCTCAGGTATAGAAAATTATATTTTTCAAAATAACTTTACTGAAGTATAATTTACATAAAATAAAATTCAGCCCTTTAAACTGTACAATCTAATGAGTTTGACAGAGATATATTTATAGACATAAGTATTCATACAAGGGGATATCTAGGTAGAGATATAGATCTATATCCATGTAACCACTACCACAGTTAAGATGTAGAACATTTGCATCATTGCAAAAACTTTCCTTGTGCCCCTTCCCAGTCAATCACCTCCTTGCATCTCAGCTATCACTGCCCTGCTTTCTTTCACTGTGTATTAGGTATTTCTTTTCTAGAATTTCCTATACATTTAATCACAGAGTAGAAATTCTTCTGTGCCTGAGTTCTTTTGCTTAGCTCATCATACTGTTATTGTATTTATGAACAATTTCTTTCTATTGCTGAGTAGTATTCTGTTATATGGATATACCATAATTTGCATCTCCATTTACCTGCTGAATTTGTATTGCTTCTGTTTGGAGGCCATTATGAACAGAGATGCCCAAATCATTGATGTATAAGTCACTGTGTGGACACATTTTAATACTTCTTATGCACAATCGTACAGTAAAACTATTTATCCACTCAACTGTTAATGGATCTATGATTGTTTCTAGTTTGGGGCTACTGCAAGAAAAACTGCTACATACATCCTTGCACAATTTTTTTGATATGGTTTTATTTTTCTTGGTTAAATACTAAGTGAAATTGCTGAGTCATATGGTAAGGATATGTTTAACAACGTAAGAAACTGTCAAACTGTTTTTGCAAAGTTAAGGTACCATTTTATATCATTGCTGGTGATGTAGGAGAATTCCAGTTGTTCCATATCTATGTCAACACTTAGTGAATCAACCTTTAAGTTTTAGCCATTGTAGTGGACGTGTAGTGATTTTGTTTGTCCCCAATGTTAAGTATCTTACCATGTGTTTATTGGCTATTAGTATATTTTCTTTTATGAAATGTTTATTACAATCTTATGACCAAATTTTAACTAGGTATTTTCTGTTATATTGTTATTTAGTTGTAAGAATTACTCATAAACTCTAGATGCAAGTCTTTTGTTAGATATATGTACTATATTTTCTTGGTTAGTGAGTTGACTTTTCATTTTTTGATGGTGTGTAAGAATAGAGATTTTTAATGTTAATGACATTCTATCAATCAACTTTTGTATGATTCATGCTTTCTGTTTCACACGTAGGGAATCTTTACCTACAAGAAGATCACAAATATCTTCTCCCATGCTTTTTCCCCACAAATATGTAGTTTGAGCTTTGAGGACTTACATTTAGATCTACGACTAATTTCAAGTTAATTTTTGTGTATGGTGTGAAGTAAAGGTATCCCAATATCTTGGGGATTTCTGGTGTTCTGCATAGTGCTTACCTCTTCAGAGCCCTTTGCTGCAACTTCAGCCTCCTTCCAAAACTCCTGAACTCTGATATGTGTCTTCTCTACAAGGCAAGGCCATATACTCTACTTGGGATTTTCCTCTACACTGTGGTCTTGCAAGTGTGTTTCTCAATAAAAATACAGGATGACTATACACTTTACGGGGTTTATCTCTTTTTTTCTCAGGGATCACAGTGTTTGTCTGCCTATTTTCCAAAGTCTGAAACTATTATTTAATCTAATTTTGTGCCGTTTTCCATCTCTTCCTCTGTGGAGCAAGGATAATTCCATTCATTATAATCACGGCTGTAAATGCAAGTCTATGTGCCCTGCATTTTAATCAATATTACCCTTTCAAAATGTACTCCACAAACAGGCCTATCATGAGCAACAGACACATTCACTAGCACTGCTTATCATTATTTAAATATTTTCCAGTAAGATAGTATATAGTTTCCTAGGGCTGCCATAACAAATTATCACAAACTGCATGACTTTAAAACAACAAAATGTTATTGTCTCATAGTTACGGAGATTAGAAGTCCAAAATCAAAATATGAGTTGGGCATGTTCCCTCTAAAACATGGAGGAGAATCCTTTATTGTCTCTTCATAGCTTTGCTGGTTTGTTGACAATCTTTGACATTCCTTGGCTTGTAGCTACATAACTCTATTCACAGCCTTGGTCATCACATAGCATTCTCCTTGTGTTTCTGTGCCTTTATATGGCCCTTTTCTTAGAAGGATACCAGTAATATTGGATTAAGAGACTACTCTATTCCTGTGTGATCTCATATTATCTGATTATATGTCCAACAACTTTATTTCCAAATAAGGTCATATTCTGAGGTACAGGGGTTTAGCACTCAAGCATATCTTTTTTGGAGGTGGACCACAATTCAACTGATTACAGATAGGTAGAAATGACATGTTATTATTCTGATTTATGTTTATTTAAATGTGACTAAGGTAGAATTTATTTTCATGTTTGTTGGTTATTTTTATTCTATTTTCTATTTACGTCCTTTCTTATTTTTCAATTGAGTTGTACATCTTTATACTCTGAAGGAATTCTCCATAAAGTAAGGAATGAAATCTCTTGTACATCATGTATGTTCAGTAATTCTTCAGTTTGTCATTTGTATTTTGACTTCATATAAATTCAAATAGGTAATTCTGCCTGCTAGATAATCTTAAATTCTACATAATCAAATTTATCTGTTCAGGTTAGTTTTGCCTCATTTGTGTCTAGGTTTTAAGTCTTAATTTCAAAGACTTCTCCTACCCCTGATGTTAAGGTGTAACACCCCTTTTTACATTCAATGTTCTAAATAGTCAATTGCCCTGCTACATTTGTTGAATAATATACCTTTCATTTATTTTGAAGAGATTGCCATTTTCTTCTTTGGTCCGTTTTATTTTTATTTTTATTTTATTTTTATTTTTTATTTTTTTGAGACGGAGTCTCGCTCTGTCTCCCGGGCTAGAGTGCAGTGGCCGGATCTCAGCTCACTGCAAGCTCCGCCTCCCGGGTTTACCCCATTCTCCTGCCTCAGCCTCCCGAGTAGCTGGGACTACAGGCGCCAGCCACCTCGCCCGGCTAGTTTTTTGTATTTTTTAGTAGAGACGGGGTTTCACCGTGTTAGCCAGGATGGTCTCAATCTCCTGACCTCGTGATCCGCCCGTCTCGGCCTCCCAAAGTGCTGGGATTACAGGCTTGAGCCACCGCTCCCGGCCTTATTTTTATTTATTTTATTTAGTTTTTTGCAACAGGGTCTCACTATGCTGCCTAGGCTGGATTCAAAATCCTGGGCTCAGATGTTCCTTCCACCTTAGCCTCCGGAGTAGCTGGGACTACAAGCATGTGCTGCTAAGCCTAAAGTCCATTTTCTGTTTCCTCTGTAGTATTAAGTTGGTAGTTTTGTCACTTAACATGTGGAAGGACTATATATCCATTAAATTCTTATCTTAAATATTTCAAATAAATTTTATTGTCATTTTATCAAGTCATAAAATATCCTGCTGGCATTTTATTTGATATTTCACTGAATTCAAAGATATAAAAAGAACTGGCACCCTTAAAATAAAAACCACCTAGCATACAAATTATGGTCTCCAGACACCACACTTTCTTAATAAAAGAAAGTAGGGTTCCTTAGACATACAGTTAATTATAAGTATGAAACAAAACAAACAAAAAAACAAGTAAGAGGATGTTAGATACCTTTTTAGAGCAGGTAGCAAGGCAGTAAGTAAAGCGATTGTGTCAAAAGCATTCATGAGTGAATTTTGAAGAGGCTGCCATCGGCCAAAATTAAAACAATCTAAGTATCAAGAAGGATAATAATTGCAATGGATTGTAACATAAAACACCAAACAATAACTGTAAAAACAACAAATTAATTGGTCACCATTGGAGAATGATTACGATGATTATTTCCCAACCCCAATGCCTTGGCTTTTCTGTTCTTTCTAACATCACTGGAATAGTCTCACCAGCATTCTTATTTAAGTTTTTCATTGTTCCTCTGATTGTAAACAGACAAGAAGGGATAAGTGGTATTAGTTACTACACAGTGTAGTTGATTTAGATAATGAGATGTGAAACTTTTGAATTAATGAAGTATAGATGAACTTTTTGGACTTTGAGTTCATGCTATAATGGGATGGGACTTTGGCGGATGTTGCATTTTGTATGTGGACAGATGTGAATTTGAGGAGCCACAGAACCATTTTAGTAGGCATAATAAAAGCCTCCTCAAATTCTTAGAACTTGTGAATTCTAACTGTGTAGTTACCTTACACAGCAAGAAGGACTTTGCAGATATGATAAGTTTACTGGGTTTGAAATGAAGATTACGTTGAATTGTCCAGACAGGTCCAATGTAAACACATGACATCTAAAATGTGAAAGAGCGATGCAAAAAGCTGTCTTCTGTGAAGGATCTGACCCACTGTTGCTGGCTTTGAAGATGGAGAAAGAGGGTCTCCGAGCTAAGAAATGTGTATGGCCTCAGAAACTGAAAAGAGCTCTCAGGTTACAGCCAGCAAGAAAATGAAGTCCTGAACGCTACAACTGCAAGAAAATGAATTCTGCCAATAACCCAAATTAGCAGGAAACTTGATTCTCCCCTAGAACATCCAGAAAGGAAGGCAGCTTTGCTAACAACTTGCTTTTAGTTAAGTGAGACGCATACCAAATTTCTGATATACCGAATTGTAAAAATAATAGATTTGTGTTGGTTTAAGACACGAAATGTGTGGTAATTTGTTAAGGCAGAAATAGAAAACGAATACCACCTATTTAGTTCAATCTTAATTCTAAAGGCCTTCTACTCTGAGATCACATAATCTTTATCTGCTTCTTGAACAAATCAGGATCTTGTTAGCAAGGAGAAAGGAGTGGGTGGCAGGGAGAATCCCAATGACCAGTGCTTGCCACAGACGGCTAATCTTCATCTGGTTTAAGTCTCTAGTTCTGTCTCTCAGAATTCTACCTCATGCTTTATGATCCACCACTTTCTAATCTATGGACTAGATGATCTCTTGCTTCTATGCTCTTGGTAACTCAGTTCCCTCTGCCTGGAACACCTCCAGCCCATTGCCCATTACAAGTAATACTTAAGAACTAAGTGCTTGAATTCTTCACTCCTCACAAGAATCTTCCTGAACAGCACTCATTATAGATACACACTTTTTATAGTTTGCATTATGACATACTTAAAAATGCACAAAAGTAGAGAGAATATTGCAATGGATCCCTATCAACCAGAATTCAGCTTCCATAATCAAAATTCACATTGATAAGTCAGGTAGAAATAAACAGTGATGTATTCCCACAGCAAGCTGACGTGTTGTCAACAGGGATGGTTTGATTTATATCTAAGCTGAGGAAATGGATTCAGTTCTCCAGGATCTTAGTTATCGTGAACTCCAACAGCAAAAATGACAAAACCACTCTCAGAGGAGCCATTGAGTGCGACCAGTGACCAAGATGCAAGAAAAACCCTACTTCAGACTAGAACCTGAACAGCATGTCACAAGCGTCCTAAAATGGCTGTCACGTTACAGGACTTGTCCATAAGGTCAATTTTGGCCACTTAAGACTTATTTGAAGAGAGAGCTAAGGGTTTCCTTTTTAATTTCGTTTTTTGTTTTTGTTTTTAATGGCCCACTTCAGTGTTAGCAATAGAGAAAATGTGTCCCTGATCCCTTGGATAAATCGAATTGACTGAAGAATGCTTGAATTCATTTATCCCAAAACAAAGGCAGAGGGCTGAGGATCACTGGAGTTTCAGGGCTGTTCCCAGGGCTGCGAGCACGGACGCCAGAGCCGACTTCCCTCGGGCCCCGCACTGCGGCAGGGACCCTTCTACGGAAGATGGCTGGGGCTCCGGGAGGCTATGGGAACGCCATCTAGAAGCTAGATCTCAGGCAAACGAACGCGCTTTAAAAGGAATTAAAACGAAAGAACACAAACTCGAATCCTGGACCTGATTAGGTGAGCGACCAAAGAAAGCAATAACTAACGGGTCTCACCCTCCATTTCATTCCCTCCCGCGGAAAGAGAAAGGCTGGAACTACGCTTCCCAGAATGCAAAGCGCGGGGCGGGGCTAAAGAGATAGCGCCGCGGGACAACAGGTTTGATTATAAACACTAGTCTCCCGCCACGGCGCTCCTCCCCCTCAGCCTGACTGGTCCTGCCGGCCGTTGTGTAGTAGGGGGACTCAGTCGTCACTGGCAGCGGTTGAATGGAGACGCTTTGCCCCGCGCCCTCACGGTAGATGAAGTCTTTGCTTTGGTCAGAGTGATAGCTTCTCCGATTGCCTCAGAGCAAGAGGACTACATTTCCCAGGGGGCTGCGGGATTGCCGGGCGGAGTGGGGGCGGTGCTTCACGTCTGGTACAGTCATCACAAGCCTGTTCGGCGGGACTGTGATGGCCAGAGAGATGACGATCTTAGGTGGGTTTCCGGGGGTCCTTGTTGCTCTTGCGGGCATAGAGGCGATCTGAGGATGCCAGCGTGGGCGGGGGTGGTTGACTCACCTCCTGGATCTAGCTGGAGCAGCGGAAGGGGAGTCAGAAAGGTGACTTAGAGGCGGTTTTCGGCTGTTCGGAGTAGATGGGGGCGGGGACGCCTCCAAGAGGGCCCCGGCCCCTGCAGGCCAAGGTAGGGTAGATGGCGACCAGCTGTGTCCATTCCAGGGACATCAGGCTTAAGGAGGCGTTCCTTTCAACAGCACCTAGGTTTTTGAATTGCCTGTTGAATTAGGGCGAGCTATGGAAGGCTGCGAGAACGTGCACCTCCAGGACCCCTTTGTGGAGGAAGGGGGAGGAGCTACATCCGGATCTGTTGGCTCACGGATGCTGAATTTGGAGGGATTCAGGACTCTGATGTATAGCTCGATCGATGCTTTTTCCATCAGATCGGGTTTGGAATTACCTATCCCCCACCCACACAAACACCCACCCCGCGTCGCCAAGGTGATGAAATGCTTCTAAAATGTTGCCTGTAGCTGGAAGGGGAAAGTGGGATTTGCACTTGGTTTTATTTCTTTGAGTTATGTGTTGGTGAGGATGAGCTAACAATTAGTAACACAGAGGCCTGACAATTGACGTTTTGGGTCGTATGTAATATGAGTGGACACAGGTGTATAACACAGCCTCCTGATACCAAATACGAGATTAACTAAAAACCAAAGGGGCATCTTTCTTCACTTATGTTTACAATCTGCGTGGCATTTGTTCCTACTCTTTTTTTCTTCTTTTTTTTAAATTAGTATTTGTTGGGCATCTGCTATTCCTGGTCTGGGGGATACAACAGTGAACAAAACTTGTCTTCAGGTAGCTTTCATAGATGTTGCCATCAGGGTTGCCCACTTTGATGCTGCTTCTCCTGTAAATATTACCACTCCAAGGAGGATGTCCCTAGTTCATACCTAAATACTTAAAAAGTTAACTGTGTTCTGTTATGAAGTGACAGTTTCATAACTAAGGAACTTTCAAAATCATTTTATCCGATTTATCCATTTCATCCCTTTGAAAGGGAAAAGGAGGTGAGATACGAAGATAGAATTTTAGCCTTGCAATAATAAAGTTTTTGTTGTGAGGATTTTAATAATGGAGCTTTTAAAAAAATGATAGTCGAAGCTTTTTATAAAGCTGTAAAATCTAAATATCAATTCATCAAGAATATTAGATTATATCTGGCTTTTGCTCCAGATAAATGTTTCTTGTCAGCATCTGCACAAATATTATTGAAATATTTTTACATTTATTACATTTATTAAAGAATGACACAAACATACAGTTATAGGGTTTTTTGTTGTTGTTTGTGTTGTTACTTCATTTTAAATTTTATTATAACCAGTTTACATTTTGAAAAACTTGCTGTCTGAGAGGAGTGTTATCAATAGTCCTATAAAAATTTTTGGAGTTTGTCTTTTTTAGCCTTGTTTCAACGAGTGATATTACAGGGACTTTGCTACAGTAATTTAGTACATTGTACTAGTTTGAAAAAATACATCTTTTAATTTTCCTGTATTTCAGGATCGGCTGTTTTGACCCTCCTGTTGGCTGGCTATTTGGCACAACAGTATTTACCATTGCCTACTCCTAAAGTGATTGGTATTGATCTTGGCACCACCTATTGTTCTGTTGGGGTGTTTTTTCCTGGCACAGGAAAAGTAAAGGTGATTCCAGATGAAAATGGGCATATCAGCATACCCAGCATGGTGTCTTTTACTGACAATGATGTATATGTGGGATATGAAAGCGTAGAGCTGGCAGATTCAGATCCTCAAAACACAATATATGATGCCAAAAGATTCATAGGCAAGATTTTTACCCCAGAAGAGCTGGAGGCTGAAATTGGCAGATACCCATTTAAGGTAAGTGATTAATCTAAAGTCTATATTAATTTTAGTGTACCCTTTTAGTTAATGCTTTGACTTCATGTCACAAAACATTCTATCTCGTCTAGCTTAATCTATTAATACATGACAGTTCTGTTATCTCACATAACAAGAAATTCCACAGCAGCTCTAGGATGAGTTAATCACTGACTCCATAATGCTAACAGGTACTTAAGGCCTTGCCATTTTCTTGCTCTTCCATCCTCAGCATGTCTTGCTTAGCTCTTTCAAGGTAGCAGGAAGGTTGATGAAGCCCTGTGTACCATAGATAGGTATTCTGTGTGTGTATGTGTACATATTTGTATACATATAAAGAGAACATACCAGGTGTGCCGTTTTATGCTATTTAATATGTCATGGATAATTAATAGGGTCACATCATTATCTTGAATGATTTTGTGAAATGACTATTCCATTATTAGACTAGTCTCTGTCAGTGTACCTTTTTGTGGTTTTTCACTAATGTTGGAGATTCAGGTAATGTCCTTACACACTTATCTTTGTACACTTCTCTGAAAGTTTCCTAACTTGAATACTAGAAGTCGAATTGATAGGTCAAATGTGTACATGTTTTTAAGGCATTTGATTTATATTGCCGGTTTGCTCACTAGAAAGGTTATATGCTTTTAGCCATAATTTTTTAGAGTGACTGGATCTTCACTAGTTATTTTTTTAATCTTTAACAGTCAGATAAGTGAAAAATAGTATCCTGTATTAATTTTCATTTCTTTTGTTTTTTTAGTAAGATCAGAATTTTTAGAATTTTATTGATATTTTAATTTTCTTTTGTGGTCCATTTTTTGTTCTTTTCCTTTTTTGTTTTGGTGTGTTTTTCTTTTCCTTAGTGACTATAAAAGACCTTCATTATATGTTTTTGTTATCTTTTCCTTACCTTTTTTTCCCACTGATGTTTTTGAGCTGGATGTCAAAGTTTTAAATTTTTGATTTTAGACTTTTACCATGTTTACTGTAGCCTATCCCATTCTATCCACTGGTACTTTTTTTTTCCTCTTAATACTTTTATGTGAGTGTTTGTTGGTTTGGATTTTGCTGCTTTTGTTTTTTTCTTTTAAACATTTAAAATTTTTTTCCATGTGAAGTTTTTCTTGGAAGTTATGAAGTGAAATTCTAAATGAATTAGTTTTTTTTTGAGACAGAGTCTCATTCCGTCTCTCAGGCTGGAATGCAATGGCATTATCTTGGCCCACTGCAACCTCTGCCTCCCAGGTTCAAGTGATTCTCCTCCCTCAGCCTCCCGAGCTGGGATTACAGGTGTGCGCCACCATGCCTGGCTAACTTTTGTATTTTCGGTAGAGACGGGATTTTACCATGCCGGCCATGAATTAGTTTCAAAATAGATAGTTGTATCGGTGTTGTTTATTGAATAAACCTATTCATAAAAATTTTCAAGTTTTTCATTCGTTTTCAAAGAAAAAAAAATTGCTCCCTGCATTTCTTAGGTTTATTACTTTGTTGCTTTTTGACTTCTTTTTGGGGATTCTTGATTGACTTACAATCTTTAATGAAAAAGTCGTCTAAAGCTATATATGCCCTCTGAATTACAGCTTTGGGTACATTACTTATTGACCTCAAAACTATTTAAAGTTTCTAAGTGACCTGATTTTTTTGTTACTATTTTTGTTTCATTTGGGCATGATGGTTCTGGTATATTTGTATCGTAGTTTAATATTGTCCATATAGCTTTTTTATGTTTTCCCCAGACTAGTGAAGTACTTTTTGGAAGGTCAATTTTTCATGATGGAAACCTAACCATGAGACCTAAAGTGAGATCTGCTGTTATTAAAAACTAGTGTGGGCCAAGCACAGTGGCTTTCACCTGTGATCCCAGCACTGTGGGAGGCTGAGGTGGGCAGATCACAAGGTCAGGAGTTCAAGACCAACCTGGCCAACACAGTGAAACCCCGTCTCTACTAAAAATACAAAAATTAGCCGGGCATGGTGGCGCGCACCTGTAGCCTCAGCCACTCAGGAGGCTGAGGCAGGAGAATTGCTTGAACCCGGGAGGCGGAGGCTGTGGTCAGCCGAGATCACGCCACCACACTCCAGCCTGGGCAATAGAGCAAGACTCCATCTCAAAAAAAAAAAGTAAAACTAATATGTATTCATAGTATAGATTTGAATGTATAGCATTTAATAAGTTCTAATCTTGGTGAATGTACTGGATAGATTACAAATGCATTTTTTTATTTTGTAAAGATAAAGGTAAGTTCTCAGGAAATCTAGCATTTATGTATATATGTATGTCTGTGTGTGTGTGTGTGTATATATATATATACATTTACTCTTTTATTTACTTATTTGCAAATCCTATTCACAGGTTTTAAACAAAAATGGAATGGTTGAGTTTTCTGTGACAAGTAATGAGACCATCACGGTGTCCCCAGAATATGTTGGCTCTCGACTATTGTTGAAGTTAAAGGAAATGGCAGAGGCATATCTTGGAATGCCAGTTGCCAATGCTGTCATTTCTGTACCAGCAGAATTTGATCTAAAACAGAGAAATTCAACAATTGAAGCTGCTAACCTTGCAGGTAACAGTACCCTTGACTGAGATGCATTTTTCTCAAAATTGTGTTGGGTTGAAAACCTTCTGTAGTAAGATTTACCACCTCCCAAACCACACGATAGTCAAAATAAACAAACTATATGGTAGGTGTATTAGGGTTCTCTAGAGGGACAGGACTAATAGTATATATGTGTATATGAAAGGGATTTTATTAAGGTGTATTGACTCACACTATCACAGGGTGAAGTCGCACAGTAGGCTGGCTGCAAGCTGAGGAGCAAGGAAGCCAGCCTGAGTCCCAAAACCTCAAAAGTAGGGAAGCCAACAGTGCAGCTTTTAGTCTGTGGCCCAAGGCCCGAGAGCCCCTGGCAAACCACTGGTGTAGGTCCAACAGCCCAGAAGCTAAAGAACTTAGAGTCCGATGTTCAAGGGCAGGAGGCATCCAGCACGGGAGAAAGATGGAGGCCAGAAGACTCAGGCAGTCTAATCCTCCCACATTCTTCTGCCGGCTTTTGTTCTAGGCACGCTCTGGCAGCTGATTAGATGGTGCTCACCCAGATTGAGGGTGGGCCTGCCTCTCCCAGTCCACTGACTCAAATGTTAATCTCATTTGGCAATACCCTCACAGACACACCCAGGAACAATACTTTGCATCCATCAATCCAATCAAGATGATAATATTAACCATCACAGTAGGTAAAGTAGATGGATTTTTATACAGGTTTATAATTTTGAAAGCTCAATAGCACAATATAAAATGTGTATATAATAAGAACCAATCAGATAGCTACAGGACAAAGGCTCAAAGAGAAAATGGACACATGTTAGCAGTGAGGAATTCTTTCTTCTAAATTCCATTAATGTTAAGGTGAATATAATTTTTAAAACAAAATCTGAGGTAGATCATTTAATGATTTAACATTTAATGCCATTGAAGCAATATTGAGGGCCTTGCTAAAAAAAGAAAGAAATCTTTGTTCTCATCGAACTTATATTCTACCAGAGGGAAGCACAGAATGAGCATAAAAGGTAAATTTAATAATGTTTTCAGCCTCTACATTACTGATATTTTGGGCCAGATAATTCTTTATTGTGGAGGACTGTCCTGTGAACTACAAAATATTTGACAGCATCCCCAGCCTCTATTCACCAGCACCCTTCTCCACCATGTGGTGACAATGAAAAATGTCTCCGTATGTTGCCAGATTTCTTCTGGAGGTAAAATCCTGCCTTGTTGAGAGCTACTGATACAATGTATATCAGAAAGTAACCTACTATGACGAAAAGAGCAGGCTAATGGGTCGAGGTTGCTTTTGGTGGTCAGGGGATGGACCACTTGTAGAATTTAGATAGAGTGATCAGGCAAACCTCATTGAGAAACTAACATTTAAGCACATTTGAAGAAAGCAAAATCGTTAACCATGCAGACACATGGAGAAAGTGTGTTGTAGGAAGAAGAGATGGCCACTGCAGCAGCCATAAGCTGGGAATTTGCTGGTACATAGAGGATAGGAAGCTGGTCAGTGTGGCCAGAGTAGAATAAGTGGTAAAATCAGAGAGCTGAAGGGAATGGTGTTATGATCTTCGGAATAATTCTTTAGAGTTTGAATGTTGTCATAGCTCCTGATACATAATGCCATATTACTCTCCATACCACTTGTAAGTGTGGCATTTAGTTTAAAGCAGGAATTTCATTCAAAGAAACCTGATCTTTTACCTGCTCAACATAAGCCTCTTTAATTTCCATAGCACTTAAGTGATAGTATATAAGTATATAATGATTAATTTTTTTTTTTTTTTTTTGAGGCGGAGTCTCGCCCTGTCGCCCAGACTGGAGTGCAGTGGCGCGATCTGGGCTCACTACAAGCTCCGCCTCCCGGGTTCACGCCATTCTCCTGCCTCAGCCTCCCGAGTAGCTGGGACTACAGGTGCCCGCCACCACACCTGGCTAATTTTTTGTATTTTTAGTAGAGATGGGGTTTCACTGTGTTAGCCAGGATGGTCTCTGGATCTCCTGACCTCGTGAACCGCCTGCCTTGGCATAATGATTGATTTTTATTGCTCATATATTCCAATGTAGAATATGAATGTTAGAAAAGGCTGGGAGACTTTTTGAAAATTAAGTGTTAATTAATAAAGAGTAGAATGACTTATTCCACTGAACCTTGACTTTTATTTCTTTATATTGTAATCTTTCAGAATAATTTTAAAGATACCATTTAGAAGAGCCTGTGTTTACTGTTCCCATTTCATGCTTTTGTTCAGTTTGTGACTGCTCTCATTATTACTCAGTGGTGGAGTTCATGTCGCAGAAGACACAAACATGCTGTGAGTGGGAAGAGATTACTTTATCGCGTCCTCTCATGAGTTTTTCTTCCCTTCAACCAATCTTACAGGACTGAAGATTTTAAGGGTAATAAATGAACCCACAGCGGCAGCTATGGCTTATGGCCTCCACAAGGCTGACGTCTTCCACGTGTTGGTGATAGACTTGGGCGGAGGAACTCTAGATGTGTCTTTACTGAATAAACAAGGAGGGATGTTTCTAACCCGAGCAATGTCTGGTAAGAAAAATGCAGGGAGAGGCTGGGCGCCGTGGCTCACGCCTGTAATCCCAGCACTTTGGGAGGCCGAGGCGGGCGGATCACGAGGTCAGGAGATCGAGACCATCCTGGCTAACACAGTGAAACCCCTTCTCTACTTAAAAAAAAAAAAAAAAAAAATACAGAAAAATGCAGGGAGAGTTGAAGAGGTTTGGGCAGTGCTTTCTTTAACATATCCAATGTGTAGTGCATCCTTCTTTTCCCCCGGAATTCTTTGACTTTATTTTGATAATTTTCTGTATATGTAATTTTATACCACAATTTGTATATCTTTACTGCCAAAAGTTAAATCTCAAAAAATGACTGGGCATCCTATAAGTCAAATAAATACGTTGCCCGTTACCCAGTTAACGGCTCATGGAGCCAGTAGGACTTTTCATGGTGATGGTGAAGAAAGGAAACAGAGGGCAGAAAAATTTATTTAAAATGAAGGGTGATCAGTATATTTCATTTAATATGTTTTATAGAGTAGATGTCTTTAGAAAATCGAATTGTATTTTTCCCTAGGAAATGATAGGATTTTGCATTCTAACCCCTTTTTTTAAAGATTTTTGTTTCATTGAATGTAGCTTAAGGGATTCAACCTGTTTGACAAGTTGAGTTGTAAGTTATAGGTATTCTAACCTCTGCATTGTTTTTTCTCTTCTTCGAATCAAGTTAAATACTAGGAAATTATATTACATTACTCTTTTCCTTTGAAATTATTTACCTAGTTTTCAGGTAGAAAAGTAGAAAGACCTTTTCAGGTCCTACTAATCAAGCAAGAAAAAAATGAAAGGAAAAAAAGAGATTAAATACCTACTTTTTCATTATAAGAAGCACTTTCTTCTGTTGAGAATGACATTCAGTGTTTTTAAATAGCTACTTATAAGCCAATCTGTATTCTTAATCTCTATTTACTGAAAAATTATTTGATGTTGTGAAGAGATACTTCCTTTTACATAATTTAAAATTTTGACCCTGATGTGCACTGGTTTTTAAATAGTACTTATTTGGGTTAAGATAGCTTTAACCCAGTTATTATTTTTTTAATTTTTTTAATTTTTATGTATTTATTTATTTTGTAGAGACAGGGTCTTGCCATGTTGCCCAGTCTGGTCTCTAACTCCTGGTCTCAAGCAATCCTCCCACCTCAGCCTTCCAAAGTTCTAGGATTACAGGTGTGAGCCACCCTGCCCAGCAACACAGTTCTTTTTTAACCGGTCTTTGTATGAATAAAATTGTAATGATACATGAAACAGGGATTTGTTATTCCTAGAATATAATTTTTACATATACATAATATACATGTATACATACCCACATATGTGTGTAACTATATTAAACTTTTTTATTTTTCACTCAGGAAACAATAAACTTGGAGGACAGGACTTCAATCAGAGATTGCTTCAGTATTTATATAAACAGATCTATCAAACGTATGGCTTTGTGCCTTCTAGGAAAGAGGAGATCCACAGATTGAGACAAGCTGTGGAAATGGTCAAATTAAATCTGACTCTTCATCAAGCTGCTCAGTTGTCAGTATTACTAACGGTGGAGGAACAGGACAGGAAGGAACCTCACAGTAGTGACACTAAACTGCCAAAAGACAAACTTTCCTCAGCAGATGACCATCATGTGAACAGTGGGTTTGGACATGGCCTTTCTGATAAGAAAAGTGGAGAAAGTCAGGTTTTATTTGAAACGGAAATATCACGCAAACTCTTTGATACCCTGAATGAAGACCTGTTTCAGAAAATACTCGTACCCATTCAGCAAGTATTGAAGGAAGGCCACCTGGAAAAGACTGAGATCGATGAGGTGGTTTTAGTTGGGGGCTCCACTCGTATACCTCGGATCCGTCAAGTCATTCAAGAGTTCTTTGGAAAAGATCCCAACACATCTGTAGACCCAGACCTAGCAGTGGTAACGGGAGTGGCTATCCAAGCAGGGATTGATGGAGGCTCTTGGCCTCTCCAAGTCAGTGCTTTAGAAATTCCCAATAAGCATTTACAAAAAACCAACTTCAACTGAATTCTGTAGAAATAATGGTTATTTGTGATCTTGTCTGATGATCTCTTCCCATTTATCAGATTACCTTTTCCACAAAAGAAAGTCTCTTTCTAAAATATCACAGATTTACCTAGAGGGCAACATTTAGATACAGGAAAATTTTACATGGTGTTTTGTCTTAGGATTCGACGTGTCCAGATTGATCCTATTTGATTTTGGAGAGATCCTATTCTAACAAATACTCTAAAATGATAAAATTGAGGTACAGCTCTCTTATAAGAATATGGATGACTGTATTTTCTGGATTCTGGAGATTGATAACCATATGCACTTAACATTATATTCTAGAAACATAAAATAGTGCCAATTATGAGATTTCCAGTTCTTACTAAATTGTATTAGCAGGAGCTGGTAATTACTTGTATTATCACATGTAACTAATAATTTGAACGATACTTGAAGGATCTTGTTGATGTCAGGTATTTACAGTGGTTGGAAGATAGCAGTATTATTAGCATAAGCTGCATACATAATATTCAGTAACTGCCATATTATATAACAAATTTACATTCACAAATTCAGTATCCTGTTAAGTGTCATATTCTTGTAATCTGTATTCTCCAGGGGTTTTGTGTATTTAATAGTTGAATTTATTTTATTTCTAAAGGCATTCAAGTTTTTCAGCACCATATAGTAGAAATACCCAATTTATATTCCAATTCCTTTATGTCCTGTACATCATTCTCTGCTTGGATTTCCATTATTCTGTTTGGTTAGAGAATAAAATTGGTAATTGCATTTGAAGAATGTGTTAATGTCAGAGCCATGTTTACTATCTCATTTTTGTTATCCAGGACTTTTGCAAACATTGGCAAATAGCATCAATTACCTACTGTATTTGTTTTACATTTTGGTTTCTTTGTTTATATTTTCAGTAAGCCCTGGGGAATATAGCATGTAATTGAGCTACTAAATGGTTTTGGTTCCGTTTTACTGAGATTTTTTCCTCATATTTAGTTTTCAATGAGGAAAATATGCTCAATTATAAAAGCTGTGTTATTGTTTTCTATTATTATTTTTAAATAATTACACTTGGACTATTTTCAAACATTAGGTTGGTTATGATGAGAGCAAAAAATTTGTGAATACTGGAAGTAACGTGGAAATCTAATGTGGAAACCATTGTGACAAAGTTTCTACAAATTATTTTGTAGATTTTTTGGTAGGGATTTGTAGCAGAGTTGTTGGTTTTTGTTGTTTCCTTTAAGAAATACCACAGGGACCAAGAAAGAAAGTATAACAGTTTGATTTCTGTCATACGCATTTTATTTGAAGATATATGGAGATATATATATATATACACACACACACACACACACATATTTTCCTTAATAGAGGAATGCTTCATATTATTCAAAAATTATGTCCTGGTCACAATTTTTATTTTTTAATGTAAAGTATGTCTGCTTTATCCATTGCTGAATTTGATAGGATGTTGAATTGCCAGTCCTCGAAGAAGGAAACTGAGCAAATTCATTTCAACAACATCAAAATATTTCAGCTTCTCATAGTAAAAAACTGAATGTTACTAATACTTTTCATATCTAAAAAAATTATTAGCAGTGAAATTGCTGTTAAAACTCAAATTTCAATCAAATACTTTTGTGTACAGAAAATGTCTATAGTAGGTAGATAGAAATGCATAAAATGTTTGTTGAAATATCTTATTTTAGAATGAATGGAGAAATGCCAAAGATGAATTCTTCACTGCATTATGAAAATATTCCAAATGTTCTCTTGGACTTTATATAAATCTGTAATAGATTTTAGAATTGAAAAATTCTTTGTGAAGGTCTTCTAAAAGTGTTCAGTTTATCTCAAAATCTCCATATATAGGCTCAGCTTTAACCTAAAACATAGAAAAAACCCTTGAATTTCTCAAACATTTGAGATGTTCAAGACAGTCTCTTAATCTGTTAATACTTTTGGAAACAGTTGACAACATAGAGCAGGCAGCTAATCTCGTGTACTAAAGTTGGAATTTAAATAATTTCTATTTGCAAATTAGAATGACAGTGTTGGAATTTGGAGGCAGTAGTTGAGCATATTTTCTAGTATATAGCTACACCTTTAATAAAATGAAGGAATGTGTTCAATCATATTTTAGTGGGCTATTTATAAATAGTCTTGAAGTCAATTTAGTTTATTTATTTAAAAGATAATGCATCCTAAAAGGGATCATTTATGAATAACAATCTGAAGTCTTTTCCTAAAAAAAACTTAATACACTTTAGTTGTACATTTAGCCAGTGTTATTTGAAGTACGTAACTTTTAAAATATTAAGTGTCTTGTATGATTAGAATATGTGAATGAGTAATTTATTTTGTATCAGGAATGTTTTGGTACCGTGTTTTCACTTAAACCACTGACTTAACAGATACTACTGTGTATAACATGTACTAAATATTACAGTTATTGTGCATAACAGATTGTTCCTCTTCTATTCGTGTGTATACAGGCAATTCATGTTTTAATGTAAATAAATACCATTTTGCAGTTTGTTTTTTAAACTATGTGTACTTTTTCTTTCAGGACTAGTCTGGAGTATACTTTTCAGGCATATAAATAAGAAAGTGAGGATGGAACTGATTTGATGCCCTAGGCACTCAATCTCAATGACTGTGGCCTAGTTATTCCCGAAATGTACATTTTTCTATATCCTTTGTATTGCTTATATGCTTTCCACTTAATTTCTCTAATTTAGAAAAGGCAGTTCTTGTAGCATATGAACAGTGTCTTCAGAATTCTGAACACCAATTCATGGCTTCTGACCATGGTGGAGCCAGAAACTAAGCTAACCTAATCTAGCTAGTTAATAAATAATCCTGCATAACAGGATTCCTTTGGTTGATGGTTAATAAATATTTCTCTAACCAAAGTTTATAGTAGTCTTTGGACAAGTAAACAATATATTAATTGTGTTTTGCTTCTTTAAGAATTCATTTGATTAATGTAATCTTTTAACATGAGCCTTTAGATAATGACGGTAGACTTGACCTTGGAGAGACTCAAATATATGAGGGAATACAGCAATAGTTCATATTTATCTTAATTAACAGATAGTACCTCACTGAGGTAGGCAGCCTCTGATGTGGGATCCAGTGATCCCACCTTGTGGAATTAACATCCGTGTGTAATCCTGTTCTCTTGAATTTGGGCAAGAGATAATGACTCACTGCTAATGAAAAATACGGCAGAAATACTGGGATGTCATTTCTGAAATTAGGTTTAAAAAAGATCAGCTTCCTTCTTGGATGCACCCTCTCGCTGGCTTTCTCTTTTGGATCCCAGCTGCCACATTAAGAAGACCATATAAAGAAGCTGTTTTGGTGAATACAGGTGTCGAAAGACATCCTAGAAGATGA
Source organism: Piliocolobus tephrosceles (assembly GCF_002776525.5). NCBI lineage: Eukaryota > Metazoa > Chordata > Mammalia > Primates > Cercopithecidae > Piliocolobus > Piliocolobus tephrosceles. Next base: position 64,744,906 of record NC_045452.1, read on the forward strand.
GAGGCCACATGGAGGCAGACAGGTACCCCCACTGACAGGAGGCACGAATTTCCAGCGACGTGAGACAGCCTTCTTGAAATGAACCCTCCAGCCTTACTAAGTCTTGAGATGATGCAGCCACAGTTGACTCTGAATGCCATGTCATGAGACACCTTAATTCTTGTTTTGGCAAGAATTATAAACAGTTTGAACTACCAGGTTCCTGACCCACAGAAAATGTGAGATCATTCATTTCTGTTATTTTAAAGTACTAAGCTTTGGATTAATTTGTTACACAACAGCAGATAATAGAGTTCTTACTATGGCACTGCTCTAAATATTTTACTAATACTAATCAATTTAGTTTAGTTCTAGCACCATTTGAGTAGGTACTATTATCTGCATTTTCAAATAGGGAAATTAAGGCATAGATATGTTAGGCAGTTTTCACAGGATTACAACTATTAAGTGAGAAAGTCGAGATTCAAATCCAGTCTATGCTTATAATTCCAGTGCTATGCTGCCTTATCCATTACAGAATACAATGCCATAGTACCTTGTCTGTTCCATTACCAAACCTGGATAGTATCCATGTAAGACCTCTTATTTACCAGCTAATGTTAACATTGGAGATTTATGCTTTTTATTCCTTTACATTTTCAACAAGCAGGTTTAGAATTTATCAATTTCTTAAATACAAAATGAAATCAATAGGACCTATTTCGCTTGGTTTTTGTAAGTGCCTGGCACAAAGAAAGTGATAACGATTAATACATATGGTAGATAGAGAAATGAACAAAGTTCAGTGACTGTCAATTTTATGTGGGTTTTTTTAATTGATTGATTGAGATGGAGTATCGCTCTGTCTCCCAGGCTGGAGTGCAGTGGTGCAATCTCAGCTCACTGAAGCCTCCACCTCCCAGGTTCTGGCTATTCTCCTGCCTCAGCCTCCTGAGTAGCTAGGATTACAGCAGGTACCACCACAACCAGCTAATTTTTGTATTTCTAGTAGGAACAGGGTTTCGCCATGTTGGCTGGGATGGTCTCGAACTCCTGGCCTCAGGTGATCCACCCACCTCAGCCTCCCAAAATCTAGGATTACAGGCATAAGCCACCCTTATGTGGGCTTATTAAGGAGCAACAAATAGGTTACATTCCCCAGTATCATCAGAGCCTAATTCAATGGGTCTAAAATTTCTGTAAATTATTGAGGGTTCTTCTGATGAACTATGAAAAAAGTTTGCTTTGGTAAAGCATTTACTTTGTTTTGATAAGAATTATAAATGATTTGCCTCACATTAAATTATTTGCATTTTAAAGCAGGAATAAATACAGTCTGTTTGATATGTCATTGAATTACTTATTAATTGTCCTACCTAAAACACCTAAAAAATTTCAAATGCTCTAACACTTGTAACTCTGTGACTTATTTTATATATATTATATGTATACATATATATGTGTGAATGTGTGTGTGTATGTATGTAAAGCTAATATGATAAAAACACATTTTTTTTAGAGTTCATTCACCTTAAATTATTTAACATGGACTGTTGGAAACTAGAAATTGGGTCTCAATTATTAGGTGTAATCAGTACCCTTCCTCTGTCTCCCAAGTTGCTAAACTAATAAGATAATTTTGACATGATTGAAAAGTTCTTTGAGTAGTTGTGGCAGACCCTGCTAAATGCTATCATAATATTTATTGTATTCATGCTTACTTCCAGAACCCACTTTTATTTGGAGCAGCAATATCCCTACTTCAAAAACTATATTTTCCAGCTTCCCTTGCAGCTAGGGATGGCTCTGTGACATATTCTGGCCAATGAGATATAAGCATAAATCACTAGGTATAAACTCAGGCTTTTTTTTTTTTTTTTTTTTTTTTTTTTTTTTTTAAATTTCTTTGTTTAAACTCAGTTTTTTTTTTTTTTTTTTTTTTTTTTTTTTTTTTTAACACATTTGGATTGTACAAATGTCTGCTCACCATTCATTTCTCCTTCTTGGAATGCAGACATGATACTGGAGATAGCAAGGGGTTTGCAACTACCAAGCAACAAACATGCTGTGGATGTTTGAAACAGATAGGTACAGCCCAGGTGATATGGAGCCACCTTAACTAACTTTGTACTCTCTATTTTGGGACTTCTTTCTACCTGAGAACAACAAGCCATGTGGTTGTTTATACTTCCTTGTTTTACTTCTTTTCATGCTTGTATTTTTCAATTTATGACCCTTATGCAGTTAAACATATGGTCACATTATCTTTTGTTGGACTTCTATTTCTGCCCAAGATGGAATAAAAGAAAACTGATTTTCCTCCTGCCTGTATTAACTAAAAAGTCTAACAGAATATATGAAACGACACTTTTCAAGACCTTACGTATCATGACTGATAGTAATTCTTGTTTGTTACCTCTCTAATATCGTAGACAGGTATGGTACTATAGGTCAAGCAGTAGGATGTTCTGTAAAATCTGGAAATTGTTGCACAAATGCTCACAACAGAAAGCCAGAAGCAGATGTTCACAGGGAATTAGTGGTGACTGAAGCTGTACTAATATTTACGCCTGGTTCCTTTTGCACTCCATTGTCTTGCATTCCAAATCATTTATTTTAGTCTTCATCTTGATCACCACATTATTTCTACTGTGTATATCAGAGTTTTAAAAGGCCATAAACCAGTCATCACAAGCGCATTAATGAAGATCTGAGTTGTTTAAACATGAATTCAAAACTGATATTATGTTACTGTCCTTGTCACACAAAAAAATGCATGTGTTATTTTCTTTCTAAATGTTTGAAGCAAATTCATCAAAAATATTTTTCTATTTATGATCTATTTTACATTTTCCTCCTATGCCTATTCCTTTTCATTTTTTGCAGCATTATTGAGATAAGCAAAAGGTTACTATCTTTGGGCAACAATGATAACTAAGTTCAGACTGCGCATTCTGAAAGTAACTAGTGAGAAGCCTGGGTTACCTAGATAGCAATCATCAAGAAGCCAGGAACTCTTCTTATGATTCAGACCCATTACCTCGGCCCATTAACTCAGCGGCATAATAGACACGTGAATTACCAAATAGCCTTCCTTTTCATAAGAAGATTTAGAGACATGTCGATAACAGTACAACCAGAAGTTCTTACTTCTTGTATTAAAAAATGATCTACTTGCATCCAGGAAAGTAGGAAAGGAGAACTAGAAGGAGCTAGAAGAAGTTCCTAACTGCTGCCTCCTCATATTTGCTTGATCTCAGAGATAATATTATGCATCACTGAGGCCTATATCTTCTTTGAATCTCCAGTTATCCCAAGGTTGCTGTGTATAAAATAGGCTTTTATAAACTTTTTGTACTTTTTATTTACTTAAGAGTGTGTCCTGGGACAGGTGCGGTGGCTCACGCCTATAATCCCAACACTTTGGGAGGCCGAGGCCAGCAGATCACGAGGTCAGGAGATCGAGACCATCCTGGTTACCACAGTGAATCTCCGTCTCTACTAAAAATATAAAAAATTAGCTGGGTGTGGTGTCACAGGGCTAAGGCAAGAGAATCACTTGAACCTAGGAGGCGGAGGTTGTAGTAAGCCAAGATTGCATCACTGCACTCCAGCCTGGGCAACAGAGAGAGACTCCATCTGAAAAAAAAAAAGGAGTGTGTCCTGGCATGGTGGCTCATGCCTGTAATCGCAGAACTTTGGGAGGCCAAGGTGGTCAGATTACCTGAGGTCAGAAGTTTGAGACCAGACTGGCCAACAGGGTAAAACTCCGTCTCTACTAAAAATACAAAAATTGGCCAGGTATGGTGGCACATGCCTGTAATCCCAGCTACTCAGGAAGCTGAGGCAGGAGAATTGTTTGAGCCCAGATTACAGTGAGCTGAGATCATGCCACTGCACTCCAGTCTGGCCGACAGAGGAAGACTCTGGCTAAAAAAAAAAAAAAAAAAAAAAAATGTGTCCTATGCTGTGATTTTGTGAATATGAGACTATGGTTATAAGGAACAATGAGTTTTAGTGTTTAAATAATAGCCAATATGTTATTCAATACTTTCTATATGCTAGACACTGTCTTAAGTGATTACATGTATTACATGATTTAATTTCCATAGCATACTTAGGAGGTAAATAGAATTATGACTCCAAATAAACACAGAGAAATATGTAAAGTTACTCAAGTTTATACAACTATTAAGTGGTTGACTTCACACAGGTATCCTGTCTTGAGATCCTGAACTCTTAACTACTATGTTTTTGTATTCTAGCTTTTAAATTTTCTTTTGAAAGAAAGGCCCTTTAGATCAGGTAGAACTATTCATTATTTACATGCATATTAAAATGCAACATTAAGTTTTCTAAACACTTCTATATCAAGGCTATGTTTAGAAGTAAATGAAATTGCCATTATTCAGCCATTTTTTGACCTACAGAAATGACTATTTTATATGGTCCAGCCCAATACTATATTTAAAGAGTCATGGATCCTACCCCCACCGCAAACTTTAATTTTATTTAGTATGCCCACAAAGATATTGGTTTAAAATCCCGTTTTTAAAAAGATTTTGAAACTTTTTCGAACTACAGACTATTTTTTAGTGACTCTTCTAGGAATGAGACATCTTGGTGAGAACTAGAAAGACCATCCTCAGCTTTGGATTCTTTGTCTTATTGGCCCAGCTCCTCACGGAATCTTAGCATTGTATTTGATAAAATGGAGTAGATAATGCCTTCCTGATATTATTGAGTGAGAATTGAAAGTGACACATGTTCCAAATATATTGCACATTACCTGGCACATCGTGGGCTTTCAATAGTAAACATTCTCATTATCCTCGAAGAAAGCAACTTAATGCTACTTAGGATTTTTCTCCGTCAGCTATGGTAAATATTTTGTATATTGAAATGTATCATTACTTTATGAATCTATTTTGAAGTTACAATCTTTAAAGAAATCATACAATCATGGAATAACTTTTTTTATTACAAATGTGCTACCTCTCTGTAATCCAATCACTTTGAGTACTTTGCACTTGGCTTCTAGTGTACATCAATAATTGAACAAACTTGATGTACATAATTGAAGTACGAATAAAACATTGATTTCTTAATACAAGAAAATTATATTTGAATAGCTTTGATTTAGTCATTTTTTATGTTTTTTACTCTTGCTTTTCTTTTACTCTGTATTACATATGAGGATAATATATATCTGTATATATATGCAGAAAACTACACATATTCTAAATATACAGATTGGTGAACATTCACAAACTGAATGAGTACTCAGATTCACTTCAAGAAACAAAATGCTACCATTACCCCATAAGTCTACCTTGTGTACCCTATTATAACCCTCCCCATCAAGGATAACCAGTATCCCAACTTCTAATAGTATAGATTTGTTTTCCTTTTAAAAAAATTATATAATTAGAATCATGGAGTAATATAGTAATATTCTTTTATGGCTATTTCACTCAACATTCTTTGTGAGATTCATCAGATTGCCTAATGTGCACAGTAGCTGTTGTACATTCATTCTCATAGCTAGATAGAATTATATTATGTGAATATACCACAATTTATCCAGGCTACTGTTGATTTCCCATTAGATTTTAAAATTATGCAGCTTCTCTGATTTACTAAAATTATAGGAATAGGGAGCTAAAACATCTTTTAACTCATATAAATGAAGTATTTTGATTCCTTTCTTAGTATAATTCAACAGCTATTTATTCAATGTTTACAAAGCACTTCAGGGATTGTACAGATAGGCCAACACTTCAAGTAGCTTACATCCTTAAGGGAGGAGATTTTAGATAATACAAGTTTTCTAGTTTAAGGTAACTTTTCATAAACACCCTTAGGAAATGAAGCAAGGTTGTACAGGGCTGCACAGGGAGGAAGAAAGGAGGACAAAACAAATGGTTGATGGGCTTTAAAGAACATTTTAAACTATTTTATTAAAATCTTCTTGAAAGAAAATTTTATTGAAGTTTAAAGACTTTAAATTTGAAGGACAATTCAGAGACATAATGTTGCTTCTTTTAAACAAAACTACTAAAGAAAAAGCCTTTTAAATCTGATTAGTACTACAAATCAACAATCCTCTCATAAATGTAATAAAATATCCCATTGAGGTTGGTATATTAACCAAAAAATAATGTTCCAAAGAAAATACTAGGCCTTTTTTTTACTCAAAGGTAAATAATAAAAATATAAAACATTCTAAACAATTATAAAAAAGTCTGTTAATATATAATTACTCTTTCCAAAAAGCAGTTGAATAACTTTTTTTTGTGATTTCTTCATCATTTCATAAATTGTACAATAGCTCAAAATATATTTTTAAAACTTACTATTTTTTTTTTTAAGGTAGAGTGTCTTTCTGTCACCCAAGCTGGAGTACTACGGTGTATCATACCTCACTGCAAACTTGAACTCCTGGGCTCAAGCAATCCTCCCACCTCAGCATCCCGAGTAGCTGGGATTATAGGCGTGCACTATCATGCCCGTCTTATTTTTTTCATTATATTTACTCATTTTTTGTAGAGACAGGATCTCACTTTGCTGCCCAGGTTGGTCTCAAGTTCCTGGCTTCAAGCTATCCTTTCACTTCGACCTCCCTAAATGCTGGGATTACGGGTGTTTGCCACAGTGTCCAGCCCACATCTGTTTATATATAAATAAGTACTTACAGTACTCTAAAATGTCGAGCTATTCATTCTACAAACATTTGTTGGGTATCAGTTTTGTGAAAGGCACGATGGTAGGAACATAACATACAAAGATAATTAAAACTGGTCACTCGCCTTCAAGGGGAAAGCAGACTTAAAAATTAAAATAGAGTATGAGCCCTGCCATGATAAAGGTATGCACACGGGGCTAATGAGAGCACAGAAAAGGGGTGTCTAGATCACACTAGAGGGCAGAGGGGAAGATCAGGGGACACGCTGAGAAGGGAACTCCCAAGTGAAGTCAGGGACTTCAAGGACAAGTGGCACTTGGCATTTTGGCCAATGTGAATAAGGTAAGCACGAACGGAAGAGGGAAGTCTAGGTACAGCCCAGGATGGTTAGAAACTGTGGTGCTGGCAGGGGGCCGTGGCTCACGCCTGTGATCAAAGCACTTTGGGAGGCTGAGACAGGCAGATCACCTGAGGTCAGGAGTTCGAGGCCAGCCTGGCCAATATGGCCAAACCCCGGCTCTACTAAAAATACAAAAATTAGCTAGGCATGGTGGTAGGTGCCTGTAATCCTAGCTACTCAGGAGGCTGAGGCAGGAGAATCGCGTGAACCCAGGAGGCAGAGGATGCAGTGAGTTGAGATCACGTCATTGCACTCCAGCCTGGGCAACAAGAGCAAAACTCCGTCTTGAACAAATAAACAAACAAAAAAAGAAACTGGTGCCTATGAGAGTGTGTGCCAACTCATAGCAGGGGCCTGCCCTTGTGCATTTTTCTTCTGTCTTTGCTTTTTAAATACTGCACTGTAGTGATTTTTTATTATGCAAATTAACATCCAGCTAAAGTAATTTATTTTTTGTGCCTGATTCTTGTGTTATTCCAGCATCCGTTGTCATTTCATAGAAAAGTCCTTTCTGACGTATCAAATTCTGAGGCGCTTCGAATTCCACAATGCTTCCTGAGTCTAGAACAAGCACCCTGAAATGTGAAAAGAATAGCGTCAGGTAACCTACAGTCTTCCACCTCACATTTTATTGGTCCTGCTAATATAAAGTTTAAGTCAGTGTATGAGTTATTTCAGTTCAACATATAGGTGCTAGTTAATTCAGGAACTATATCAAGTTCTCTAATATTCTTTTAGCTTTAACTTTTCCTTTCAATTATTTTGGAAAACACCTTCTATATCATTATCTATAGCAAGTTTTCTAATATTCTTTTAGCTTTAACTTTTTCTTCAATTATTTTGGAAAATACCTCTTACATCATTAGGGAAAATTGTGTATCTCTCAGCACAGATATAATTATTTATGACTGGCAAGTAATCAGTGTGTTTCATATACCCAATATTTATCTTGGCAGAAATGATTTTATTTCTGAAAAGAAAGCAAGCACACCTGTCTGAATCAATGATAGACTGCAGTCTGTGAGCAATGGTCAGGATGGTGCAATCAGCAAACTCCTTCCTGATTGTGGTCTGCACCAACTTGTCCATCTCAAAGTCTATGGAGGCTGTTGCTTCATCCAAGATGAGAATTTTTGTTTTTCGAAGCAAAGCACGAGCAACACAGACCAGCTGCCGTTGTCCCATGCTGTTAAAATGATAATAATAATAATTTCAACAATGGACTTTATGGTAACACACTTCATGTTTTAAAATTCTGATGGTACCGCTATTCATTCTTTTTCTCACCCACAACTGCATTTGTTCTTTTATTCAAGAAACATTTATTGAGGGAGGGCCAGACTTTAGACCAATGAGCAAAACAGACAAAAATCTCTGTGTAGCAGATACTTTCTCATGGGGACACAGAAAGCAATAAGCAAGATAATTGAGTAAAAAGCATAGTAGGAGGTGCAACATTATATGTGCACGAGTACAGTGCAACATTGTATGTAGTAATTTCATGGATAATATGTATATAATAAGTGTTAAGAAGAATTCAAACACACAGAAGTGGGGTATAAAGTGTGGGTGTGGGGTGGACATTTTAGATGGGCTTGCCAAAGAAATCCTCAGGAGAAGTTTTAAGACAGGAGCTGAAGGACATGGAGAGTGAGGCATGCAGATTTCCAGTAAAAACTTGTTCCAGATAAAGGAAACAGCAGATATAAAATCCCTGTGGTAGGCGTGAATTGGCCTGGCAAACTCATGACACAGCATGGAGACCAATGTTGCAAAAACACAGAGGAGTAGGGAGAAAGTGATCAAAGAAGGGGTGGTGGGAGTCCTGCCACGCAGGCCATTACAGGGATCTAGCTCACTTTCCCTGGGTCTCTGGTCACATGAAGGGGGCTATCTTAAGGCAACAAACAACGGTGAAGGCAAAGTAGCCCCTTACAACATTTTTTAGGAATGAGGCTCTCAGAGTAGCAGTCTTGACAAAAGAAGATTGAATTAAATAGTGACTTTTCATAGAGCATTGTTCTTTATTTTTTCTTTCCTTTCTCTTAGCCAGTGGTTTCCCAGGCTGCAGCAACAATTTACTTTTTCCTTCTCTTCCTTAGAGGGAATTGGCCATGGTGCACTTTAAACAGGCCCTGGTGGCTCAGGAGCTATATTTCTCTTCGATGCCAGTTCAAGTTTCTAAAGAGCTTGGAATGAATAACTTGGACAAGTTCTGCTCTTAGCAGCTTACCTGAGGTTCTCGCCACCCTCTGAAATCTCATGCAGTAGCTTCTCAGGAAGGGACTGCACAAACTCTTTTAAGTGACACAATTCCAGCACTTCCCACAGCTTGCTATCAGAATATTTGTTTAGGGGATCCAGGTTCATTTGAAGGGTTCCAGAAAATAAAACAGGGTGCTAGAGCAGAAAATAGTCCCGCATAATCTTACCGTCATGAGGCATAAATACATTTCTAAAAATCAGACTCAGAAAACAAAGCAGGAGAAAGCAAAATTATCAGACCTACTATAGTCATCAAATTCATTTTATATTTAAAACAAAAACAGAAGAGAGTCAAAATAAACTATAATTCATATGAAGTCATCATAAGTCTCATGATTTTCTTTCTCCTATTCCTATTACTGAAAATAATAACAAGCACCAAAATAATGATGATAATTCCTGCCATGTAGTCAAGGATATAACATACAATAAATATGAAATGTAGTATGTATATAATATTATCAATCAGTATACCAACTCAGAAAGATAGAAGTTAGTATTCTTATTTTACAGAGAGTGAGCTGGAAGATCCAAAGAGTTCTTGTCCACACCACATGAAGGTAAGTTAGTGGTTGAAGAGAATTCAAAGAGGATTAAGTTCGTTTTCTTTATTCTATACCAAGATACCTAGTGAAACTGTATTTTACTCTATCTATGAGAGAAGAACGACTGATGGCTCTTTTTTCCCACTAATTTTTTTCCCTTCCAGAATTCCAGATTTTACTCAAATTTGTTTTGAGGTAAATGCATGAATACAAGCATATGTCTAAACAATATGACATTGTAATATATTTTTAGAAGACAGTACGATGATTTTTTTTTTTTTTTTTTTGATATGGGGTCTGGCTCTGTTGCCCAGGCTGAAGTGCAGTGGCACAATCTTGGCTCACTGAAACCTCCACCTCCCAGGTTCAAGCAATTCTCCTGTCTCAGCCTCCTGACTGCCTGGGATTACAGGTGTGCACCACCATGGCCGGATAATTTATGTACTTTTAGTTGAGACGGGGTTTCACCATGTTGGCCAGGCTGGTCTCAAACTCCTGACCTCAGGTGATTTACCCACTTCAGCTTCCCAGAGTTCTAGGATTACAGGCATGAGCCACTGCACCCAGTTTCAGCTGAGTATTTCATCCTTGACTTAAGAGGCATACTTTAAAGTTAGTTTGCATGCCCCTTAATGATCAAGTTCCTTTGATTCCACACATGGAAAAATCAAAGAACTTGAGAAAAGAGATCTAACTGAATTACTGTTCTTTTTTTAATGTTTCTAAACTTCAAGTGAAAAAGAGTCAAAATTCTACCCTCAAACTAACAACTAAGCAAAAACTTCAGTAATTTTTTTTCAAAAAAAATCAGTGTGTTTCAGTCTGATCTATTTATTTGATTTTTATTTGTACTTACTATTATGAAGGAATTGTATCAAAACGATGTACTGGTTTTTCAAATAGATAAATGCTCTTAGGAGGAATGCTTTATGATAAGGGTATTTAAAGAGGGTTCAATTACATAGCAGTTTTTCATATATTCCATTTAAAATGATATGGCTTCGGACAATGAATTTATAGACTTGGAAGGAGCAGATTTTTAAAAAGAAAGAGAACAGATTTTCTTGGAGTGGGTTAAGAAAGATTACTGGCAACACAGGCTTTACCTGTAGAATAATGTTAGATTACTGGCAACATAGATTTTACCTGTGGAATAATGTTAAGTTTGCCACGAAGGTCATGAAGTCCAATAGTTGATATATCAATTCCGTCAATAATAATTTTGCCTCCTGCTCTCTCCACAATTCTAAATAAGCAATTTGATAGTGTGGATTTGCCTGCTCCAGTCCTTCCCACAATTCCAATCTGTAATGAAATAATCATAAACTCTACTTTTTGTAAGGAAACAAGGCCTTTGCACTGGCAACAAATGTATTCAGGTATCAGGTCAGTGGGATCCAATTTTTGTCAACAAGACTAACCTTGATGGGCATGGAAGATGTCAGGTGACCTGTAAGGACCAGTCTTTATCCAAATACTCTTTACTTGCTGGAAAGGCTCTGACTAATCTATGTGTTTCCTTTAGTTTTGAATAAATTAGTTACTTCCTCACCAAAGATCCCCAGCAGATCCAGGAAAACCAGGTCATTCCTGAACCATGCCTAAACTACCCATTAAAGTTTAGGGCAAAAGAAGCAATGATAATGAGTGGTTTTATTGAGATTTTCAGAAAACAGATTTTCTCTATCTTCCCTTCATTGAAACAAACAAGCAAAGAAACAAATAGGGCACTGGAATCTTTTGCCAGATAGACTAGAAAATTCAAAGGAATGTCTGTAAATTTCCAAAGCGTACCAAAGCAACTCTGCATTAAAACTATTATAGGCAGCCAAAAACAGTGTTTAAGGATTTTGACTCCTGGCCAAAATAATCATCTTGTCATAAACATCTCAGTGATTAAACATTTCCCTATGACCACGGGAACTAAAGAGCAATATCTTTTGGTTGCTGATTTGCATCTTGGTATTAATAGGAACGTTAGGCAGATAGAATATTAAAGTGGTTCATTTGCCCTAATATAAAATCTTAAGTCTAACAAAATAAATCAGAAAAAAAAAGAAATCTGTTGAAGTCATTGGGGCAATGAAAATTTCAGAATGATTGCTCCTGTTGCAAAAAATTTCTGCTCCAAAAATATTTTTGCTAATGTGTCTGGTTGCTTTTTTAAAAAATAAAACTAATATCATATACTATCGATAGTTCTGTAAATTGCTTGTTCTAACTAAAGTGAGTTTCAAACATTTTCCCATCTCTCTAATGGTTTTGGAAAACACGATGTCTTTAAGTATACAAATAGTTAAATATATGGATTTATTGTGTTGGGGTAACGATTTACTTATTGTTGCAATTCATTTTATAGAGGAAGTAAAAACTAAGTACACCAAAATTATGTCTCACAGTAGTATATGAGCAATTTAATTAAAAAATGTAATTTTTATAGAGGGAAAATACATTCAGTACACACCAACCACATGTCTTTATTACTTTTGTGTAACAAAAGACCACCTTATATTCAATATCATATTATACTCAACAATGAATGCATTCAGATAAAAGGGAAACTAAAACATACGAAATATATATGATACCTTCTCTTCCCCATGAGTCTGGAAAGTGATATCTTGCAATGCTAAACCAAGATCATCTCGGTATCGAGCCTGATAATTAATAAATTCTACTACACCTTTATTAGGCCATTGTAATGGGGGTCTTCTAGACATTATCCAAGGTGCCTTAAAACAAAAACAAACAAAAAATAAATACTTTAAACAACAATTATAATTAAAAAATCCCTCCCTCCAAAATAATTCTTATGCATGTAACAAAAATGAATATAAATGATGAAAGATATTTGTGGATATTATGATTTTCTGAAAATAGTTTTAAACATGACCAACATGAAACTTATCTAGTTATAAGAAAATATTAGAAATAAATATTTTGAGGTAACAAGACTTCTCATCTTCTATCAAGTTATTAAGAAAAAATTTTCTAACATCCTTTTAAGGACCTGAAGATAACTTGAAATTTTAGCTGAGATAAGGACAGCTTGTCATTCATTCATTCCTCGAAGGTTTGCTGGGTCATTCACTATTTTAGTTGCTGGAGGTTCCGCAGTGAGAGAAACAGATAAAAATTATTTCCCTTATGGGGTGTAGTGGGGAGAGACAAAAAGAACCATATAACATATACAGCATGTTGGATGATAATAAAGCTTTATAAGACAAGAAACAGCCAGGGATGGGAGAAGGAGGAGGTGTCATTTAAAGCAGGGTAGTTAGGAAAGGCTTTGTTGACTATGGTCAGAGAAAAGGCTAGGTGGATACCAATGGAAGAACAATCTAGGCAAAGGGTTTAATAACTATTTGGAACTAATTAGTTGTGCCCAAGACCTAAGACAGGGGCCTGTGTGGAATACTGGAGGAAGCACAAGGTAAAAGAACACACAAGACTGCGTGATGCCTGGGCAGTGAGGTAAAGTATCTCGTGGGAGAGGGATTGATGGCTAACATCAAATGATAGGTCAGGTAGGTGAGGACTGACAAAGAACCAGTTGTGATCTTCATGAGGGAAGATTCAGTGGAACAGTGGGATCAAAAGCCTGTTTGGAGAGGGTCCAAAAATGAATCAGAGAAAAGGAAATAGAGAAACAAGTATAGGCAACTTTGCAAAAGAACTTTTCTGTAACGGAAAGCAGAGAAACAGGTGTAGAGGGCTGAATAAGGTTATTTGAACACATTCATCCTTCCATGTCAAGAGTTTTTGTAGCAGTATTTGTCACAACTTGCATCAAATTACATAAAGGTTTTTGTTTGTTTGCTTAAATGTGTGTACACACATATTTTTGTCATCTTTTTCTAATGTGAAAGAAATATATTTCATGAGCAAAAATTTAGAAAATACAGAAAAATAATATTTGATATTAGCCATGAGATGACAGACTAAACAAGTTGAATATTGGTAACTGAAGATTGTGAAGGTAGACTATTTTTTCATGAAATTTCTTTGAGAAGGAAAGACAAGACCTTGGGGAAAATCCAGAGAAAAATTCAAAGTTCAAGTAGGAGTTGGAGAATGCAGAAAATATTTTGGCATAGTTACAGGCTGAGAGGAACTGCAGGGGAGTGGGAATTAGAAGAGGTGGTTAATGGAGTAAGATCTGAGAGAAAACAGGAAAAGATATTACCAAAAATGCAATGGGAAATGTTAGATTTTTCTTTGGAGGAGGTACTTGATCCTCAGATTCATAAGTGAAAGAGGAAGAGTTACAAGATAAAAAAGAAAGATAGCTTCCTAGGTGGATTGAAGAAGGAACAGAAATCCAAGTCATCTTTGTCATCTGCCCTGTTAATTAATAGAAGTTGGAAGCAGAAGCAATCCAGATGAGTAAAATATTTTAGAAACTTAAATATTATACTCTGTCACTAGTTGAAATAACTCTTCACCCTCCCAAATTACAGTTAATTAGAGGGAACAAAATAGACTGATTTATTCTCCTCTCCCTTCCCATTCACGGAGATACTAATGATGGGTAAACAGAACAGAAGGTACAAGCAATAAAATGTAATTCATTTAGAAATTTTGCAGAATCTAAATAATTATGAGTTGACTATATTAAGACACTTTTCCCACTGTAAAATCTCCACAAAGTTATAATTGCAAGTTGTATATTTTACACCACACATCAGTAGAGGACAAATCACTGTGCCTTTTAGAAACAGGATATGATCTTGCATTTGTATAACTCATTGAAGTAGGGATATATCTTATAATTCAGGGTGTATCCTAATTTAATTAGAAGTATTTTTATTTCTATTTTAGTGATATATAGAATAATAGGCCACTTTATAACAATTTTGGTTTTAATTTCATTGAAACACTGAATATCACATGAATTTGGAAATGCAGGTTTGCTTAACATTTGTTTTTAATGTCAATTTATAGTACATTACAATGTCTTACTCCTGCATCCAATCCATTTATTGATTATTTAGGAGTGCTTACCTCTTTTTTTTCTCATGCTTTTTTTTTTTTTAATTAGACAGGATCTTGCTCTATCACTCAGGCTAGAGTGTGATCACAGCTCACTGCAACCTTGAACTCCCAAGCAGAAGGGATTCTCCCACCTCACCCTCCCAGGTAGCTTGAACTAAAGGCATAAGCCACCATACCTAGCTTACTTTTTTTTTTTTTTGAGAAACAGAATGTCACTATGTTGACAAGGCTAGTCTTGAACTCTTGAAATTAAGTGATCCTCCCACGATCCCCAAAGTGCTGGGATTACAGGAGGTGTGCTTACCTCTTTATCCATATTTTCATATTCGCAAACTCTTTCAACAGCAACTGCATTGGTTTCAATTTCACATGTTTTCTTTACCCAAAAATTCAGAGAATGAGTTATCTAGGGGGTATGGTAGAGCAAACAAGAGCTTAATGCATGTTCTTTAGCTTTTTGGAACATAAATAATACTTTATTTTTTCTAAAGTTTTATTTTTCATTTCTTGAATCTACCAAGAACTTGTCACCTATTATCTCATATACTTTAATTTCTTTTGATTATTTAGCAGCTCTAGAAATAAGCATATTTCTTCATATGCATATTTGTGTTTAAGGATATTAAACTCATTAATATCATAAATAATGGAATTACTTGGGATAAGATAGACCATAATTCGGCATATATGCAAGAAGTGCATAGTGGGTATAAGGAATGATAGGAATGATGTAAGATTGATGGGATATGCCTCAAAAAATATGTGCATCCTAAATGACAAAAAAAAAAAAAAAAAAAAACAGTGTGCAAACACTTTGGCATTCTTCACTACCTTCCATCAGAAGGAAGATTCTCCTAGATTTCTAGCTATTCCTGCTCCCCTTAAAAAGAAAAAAAAATCTATATTTTCTTCTCACTCTATTCCCAAATGTAGGTTCTCTAAGGGTATAACTTTGAACAGAATTCTAAAAGTCAAAAAACTTGTACAATCCAGTTTTTTTCTTCAGTTTGGTGCCAACCCATTTGATACCTCACCTGGCCTGAACTGATGTGGGGCTCTTCAAAGCATTTGCTTAATCCAGTTAGTGGGTATATGCAGTAGTGTTTGATTATGGGCTTCTGAACCAGCCCCTGGATATGGCTATGTACATATTTCCTTTCTAGCAGCCTAAATTCTGAATTCTGAAATGCAATTGGCTCAAGGTTTTTGGATATGGGACCAAGAGTATATAACACAATCACTTAGAGTTATCTTCTTCATAATGTGGAAGCAGTTCAGGGCATTTGTTATTTTACAAAGGGAGCATGCATCCTACCACTAGTGCATTGCAGTGTAATATCAAATAGGGTTTATTAGGGAAAAACTTACAAGCCGAAGAGAAACAGCTCATATATTCTCCCTAGAGCTTGCATTATCTTCTTGCTTAGGCTGAGCAAATGAGATACACCAGCTGTGTTGGAAAGGGACCCTACACTTGTAATACACTATAAATCCACCAGGACAGGAGAGCAGAAAACTTCTGAGTAACTATGGAACATCAGGATTTCCTGGTCCTTTAGCACTCAGCCTTGAGTATCAGCCTGTTCTTCCTATAAGTTAACTTAGAATTGCTGAGCTAGCTTCCTGTGACTAGCAAGATAGATAAGGAAATGAGCCTCCAGGGCAATCCAGATTTGTCTCTCATTACTTAGTTAATATAATATATAATTCAGACAAGCAAAGAAGAAGAGTGTTTAATTAATTGGATTATAAACATACCGTATACCACAAAAGTCATTATTACTTACATTCAGGGCATAGGATATAGACAAACCAACTGTTGCTGAATCTATAGAATTGACAGCCAGCACAGCAAGCAGTGCAGCAAAAAGCACCATTAAGTTGCCAAGAAATTCAAGTCTAACAGACAGCCACCTGTGATAAATGGAATATATTCCTGAGTAACTGAGATGGAAAAGTTTTGGTGTATTTAGTACTAACTGTCTCCTCTGGGAAATCGAGACGTAAACAGAAAGAGCTCCTTTCTTTTTTCTCCCCCACTTACTTGGAATTCAATCAAACATAGGATCATCCATGATAACTTAAAGAATTCATCTGCATGAAAATGCATTTTACTTTTGCAGAACTTTGCTTTAAAACTTGATCAGAATTTAAAAGCAAAATAACACCAGCTAAAATGATGTATTGCATTTTAAAAATCCTATTGGAAAATCAATTCCCCTTCCAATTGTATATACTTTTTAATATGATAAAATTAGTCTCTAAAAATTGAAATGTGCTCAACCACTATTTAATATTTCATTTTTCTCCTTTATGTGAGATTAGAACTTCAAATTCAAAAATTTTTTATAAAATTTGTATACACTGTTTTGTAACAGTGTATACAAATAAAATATATCCTAAAAATATAAAGCAATATAAAACACCATGCAGAATTATGTCATGAGTAATTCTAATAGCACCTTTTTCATATTAAATTTTATATACCATTCATGTGAATATAAATAGATACAATTCAATTTAAATGTACATTAAATACTGGAAAATATTTGTCTTATTAATACATACTTCTAAAACTTGAATGAAATGCCATTACAAAACCCTCTGTTTAGAAGTCGGTGAGCAAGATGTCTAAGAAGAGATTGATCTTAGGCTAAGTATTGATGGGACTTACCGGTTAGAAATTACATTATTGTAGAAACAGACCAAGTTTTCATTCACCACCTCTTTGTATTGCTGGATAAACCTCTGTTGATGTCCAAATGCTCTGATGGTGGACACTCCTGATAAAGTCTCACTGAAGTGGGAAATGACAGGAGAGCGGGATGCTCCTGTCAACCTCCGGATTTGCCGAGAGCTTGCCACATAGTATCTCTAATCAGAAGACAGAAAGAAGCAGTCGGAAAGATGTAGCAGAAATTGCTTTAATAGTTTAAAAACCACAAGACCCTTGTGACATGATTTAAAGAGTGACCCCCCAAAACTCAGATACAAGTCCTAACCCCCAGTATCTGTGAATGTGACCTTATTCAGAAATAGCATCTTTGCACATGTAATAGTTAAGGATCTCAAGATGACATCACCCTGGATGTAGGGTGCACCCTAAATCCAATGTTGAGTATCCTTGTAAGAGACAAAAAGGAAGACATAGACACAGGGAAAACACCATGTCTGCCAGTGGCAGAGATTGAAGTGATGTGTTTAGAAGCCAACGAAAATATCAGGACTGTTGACAGCCAGCAGAAGCTAGGAGAGAAGCATGAAAGAGTTGTTCCCTCAAAACCTCCAGAAGGAATCAACTCTGCCTATATACTGATTTTAGACTTCAGAACTGTGAGAGATGCCAAGTGTGGTGCCCATGCTTATAATGCCAACACTTTGGGAGGCCAAGATAGGAGGGTTGCTAGAGCCCGGGAGTCTGAGACCAGCCTAGGCAATGTAGGGAGACCTTGTTTTTACAAAAAGTTATATTTATGTGTGTGTGTGTGTGTGTGTGTGTGTGTGTGTGTGTATAGGGAGACCTTGTTTTTACAAAAAGTTATATATATATATATGTATAGGGAGATCTTGTTTTTTACAAAAAGCAAATTATAAGTTGTCTACTTCCCCTTAGCTTGAAGTTGAGGACAATTAGGATAGGAAGGACTTTGGGAAGCTGGATGGAGCATGCCCTGAATTGACTGGATTGTTAATCAGCCCCAGAAAATTGCTACCAACTGGAAATGAAAATCAAGAGTTATGAGGTCTTGCACAATTTTCAGGAAAATTTTAAATCTGGAATTTTATGTAAAATCCCTGGTTTTAAAATGTCTACATTTGGTAAAAATGCTGAGCAAGCTAAACAAAAACATATCTCAGGTTACATACAGCCTGGTGGTCTACAACTGAACTCTACTCTGTGCTAAGTGCTCTGAAGAATACAGAGGACTATGGCATTCTGAGGCTGTAAAGGGATTTAAGAGATTGCCTAGATTAGGGAATATGTTATTGGGGTCACAGACCATGTGAGTAGATAAATAAGGGTAAAATGCTTTCCCTAGACAAATGTAAATATGCATACACACTTGGAGCTTCTGATAAATTTTCAGTGAATTATAGAATCCATGGAGTTCTTTCATACAACTCTCTGGGAAATCTGGTTTAAGAAATTTTATCTAGATCAATGCTCCTCATACTTTAGTAAGAATCACCTGCCTGAAGTGTTTGTTGAAAGGCAAGTTTCTGGATCCTACCTTGGGAGATTCTGATCCAATAGGTCTGGGCTATGGCCCATGGGTCCAGGAACCACACTTCACATAGCACACATCTAAATCAAACCTTTTATTGCACAGGGGAAAGAAATAGAGCCTAGAAAGGGAAATGATGTCCCAGGCAGATGAGTAAGGAAGATGACTAGAACTCCAAGTTCCTGAATCCAAATTCAGACCTTATCCTATATTACTCCCCCTAAAGAGACATGATTCCTAGACTCCTTTTTACTCCTGGTAACTCTGTTAGAGTTTATCAGACAGGAGACCAATGCATAAAATTTCATTTGCCACATGAGTGCTTTTTTTCCTAGATTTTTACAATATATATAAAACATAGCCTCTGAACCCAGAGCACTTACATTTTCATATATTCTGGATTTATTATACCATCAGTATATGCCAGCAGTGTAATAAACCCATAATAGTAGATATCAGAATAGTAGATAAGGAGTCAGTTCTTTTTGCACTATTGTGATAGAGAATGCTCCACACAGAAAATGGAAAATGACCTAGGCCATCAATGTCAAGTAAGATCGGGACAGACAGAAAGAACAGAGAAAAGATGTGCAGTAGGAAGAATAATGGAGTATAGGTATGGAAATGAGAAAATTATTTGTAATTTGGCTTGAGCAGACTAAACTCTAAAATGAATTTTAAAACTTGAGTTTTTGAAAAGCATTAAACTCTAAGAATCTTTTTGAAAAGAGCCTCAGATACTTCTACATTTAAAATATATGCTTCAGCATTGATTTTACCTTGTATATTATCAGTTATAGCTGACTATCAGGATATAGAAATCATAGAAGTTTCACTGAAAATTTAGAAATAATAGGTAATTTTCTCTGTGTTTTATACTTCATTTAAAATCTCCAACAAATGTAAGGATTACATTTTCATAGTAGATTACATATTTGAGGATAATTAACTAATATGGAGTGGAAAAATATACATTCATTATTTTGGATTCAGTTTGAGCTCCATTTACACTTACAATCTACTTTTGTTTTTCTGTTTACTTAAACTAATTTCCTCTTTTATTGAAGTCCTTATTGCCAGGATAAGTAAAAGAAATGGGAAATAGTATTTCTGCAACTATCTTTAAATTTCACTCTTTATTTGTGGATTAAGCCTATAATAAAAAATTGCATGTACTTTGATAAAGGCAATGTAAAAAGAAGATGTTTAAAATCTTTTATAATAATCTCTTGCTATCACACATTTGAAAAATTCATCTATTTATAGTTCTTGCGTGTTTGACTAGTACCTTGAGATAAGTGTCAAAAAAATTATGGGAACAGAAATAAGGTGTATAAATCTGTGAATATGAAAAGAACTTTTATATCACAGTGTAGGAGCGAGGTGGAGAAATTTATGTGAATCATTTCTGTATGAAGCTATAAATGTTTTCTAAACCAAAAGCTGTCATGGTTTCTTGTAAAATAAAAAAGATAATAAAGATATCCATTTTAATTGATTCTTTTCATTGTTTAATAAAATTGCTTTGTTTGATTGCTGAAGAAAAAAAATGCTAAGAAATTTTGTTTTCCACTGCAGCCTTACAGTGACATAATTTTGCAATTTAAATTGGATGATCACATTTTAATATGAAGATAGCAGGTAAGTATCATGAGAGATATATTTAGCTTTCCAGCAATTGTTTGTCTGTAAGAGACAGGTGATGTCTGGGAAAAAAAAAAAAAAAAAAAAAAAAAACCAAGACAAAAAGGCAGTATCTGTCTCTCTTGGATGTGCAGGGAAATTAATTTTCTGCTAAAATTACAACATACAAGTTTTGTGATGG
This sequence comes from Piliocolobus tephrosceles, assembly GCF_002776525.5. NCBI lineage: Eukaryota > Metazoa > Chordata > Mammalia > Primates > Cercopithecidae > Piliocolobus > Piliocolobus tephrosceles. Next base: position 64,765,826 of record NC_045452.1, read on the forward strand.
GCATAAAAATGCAGACCCCAGCTCTCCTGCTGCAGGAGCATAGCTGACTGACAGCCCCTGCGACTGCGCTGATGGATCCATTGCTGTATTAGCATAGAGGCCAGCCAATGACTGAGTACTGGCAGAAAGTGCCCATAAGACCCTCCAACAGGCAACTGTGATTGAGAACTTCCTGTTGAACCTGTTGTAGAACTGTCCTGTAGTCCAAGACCCTTGTTACCCAATCCATCTTCTTTCTTTTTCTCCCTCACAGGGATTCAGCCTGAATCGCTGTCTGAGGGCTTGCTCAGCCCAGCCTTCTTCTACTCCCTCTCCTTTATCTTTTACAGGCATTTCCCCCAGTAAATCTCTAATACATCTATTCCTTTCTTCGACTCTGCTTCTTAGAGAACCTGGACAAAGAGGAGGTTTAAGTGGGTCTGAAACTATATTTGATTGTGAACTTATAAGTTATTAATACAAATAAAAATGTATGCACTTACTTGTATAGAGAAATAGAAGAACACTAAGGGAATAATCCCCAGAATGAAGAGGGGCAAAGCTCCCACAATGACCAAAACTGTTCCAATAACATCCAATGTACAATTCACCCACAGCCGTAAATAGTAATGCAAACGCATATCAATTATAAATATGTCCTGAAAAATTTGATATTAGGTCACTTTATTTTTAACTTTTTACAGTTTAAAATGAGAGAAAGAAGAAATACATTATTCAATGGCAAAATTAAAAATGTTTACCCAGGTATGACAATCTATTGATTTCATAAATAAATCTAACTACATGATCTTTGCTGACCCCATATATTTTCCCCCTGTAGTCAACTATAACAATTAAAAGGCTGTTCTAATTTCAAGATACTTATCATCAAGCAATTTATATTTCCCAGTGACCACTACATGACAACTAATTATACAACTAAAGTCAGACTTTGATAAAAAAACAAAAACAAAAGCAGTCCATAATTCAATAGCTAGTTTTTTTATCCCAATATTTGGGGCATTGGGCTACCAGTGTTTATGACTCAAAATTTGTAAGTCACTCCTGGGGCATTGTTATCAACTACAAATATATTCAGTGGCCTTCCTGGATAACTGGATCCTACTGATATCAGAATAAGCAGGAAAACAAAATAATCCTCATTTATAAAATTATGAACTGAAAGACAGAGTGGCCAATAGGAATTACAGAAGGACAATGGCAAGGTCATGCATTGATTTACTCTTTTTTTTTTTTTTTCGTGAGACGAAGTCTCACTGTGTCACCCAAGCTGGAGTACAGTGGTGCGATCTCGGCTCACTGCAAACCTCTGCCTCCCAGGTTCAAGCAATTCTCATGCCTCAGTCTCCCATGTAGCTAGGATTTCAGGCATGACCACCATGCCCAGCTAGTTTTTATATTTTTAGTAGAGATGTGGTTTCGTCATGTTGGCCAGGCTGGTCTCGAACTCCTGACCTCAGGTGATCCACCTGACTCAGCCTCCCAAAGTGTTGGGATTACAGGCATAAGCCACTGCGCCCAGCCTGTTTTACACTTTGTTGCATATAACTTAATCTGTTTGCGGCACAAGGTGTGACCTGAGAGATTCCAGGGAATACTAAGACACTGAACCTTGAATAGATGAACTAATATAAAAAGCGGAGATGAAATTTTGTTAATCTTACCCTCTTTTGGGAGTTCCCTGGTTATTTCATATACCAAACAGTCTAAAAATATCATATTCACATGGAATTTCCCATTTTGAATTTACCTGCCCATACTCTCATCTGTTTAAGACTCAATCATTTGAAATTTTGCTACATGAAAATAATGATAAATCAGTAGGGTTGTAGTCATAAATGTCCTCTAGGAGAAACAGAATGGTGGTCATCAAACTCTTCTATAATTTTTCAAACAACAGTATGTTCCTTGGTATGATTAAGCAAGATTTAGCATTCCATTAGAAATTTATGATGTTAGGTACTTTCATTTATGTTTTCACGTTTTATCTTCACTTCCGTTTATACACCCCCCATGTTTTTACATATACATAGTAATGTGTTAATGCACTTTGAGGTTATGGACCTGCGCATCTTAATGTAGGGACCATTAGCAGTATGTGACTACTGAACACTGGGAATGTGGCATTGCAAATTGAGATATGCTATAAGCACGTGATAAAAACCAGATTTAACATACCTTGTAAAAAAAGTGTAAAGTTTAATCAATAATTTTATGTTAATTACAGTTGGGAATTATGTTTTGGATATACTGTGTTAAATAAAATGTATTATCACAATTAATTGCTATTGTGTTTTATTTTACTTCTTTATTATAGCTACCAGGAAATTTAAAATCACATACGTGGCTTGCATTTTATCTTTATTGGACAGTTCTATTAGAAGCATTTTATGGTAGACACAATGAGAAAACTCCTACAGATAAACAGAGACGCTCTGAAAATCTCAACTCATTCCCCATTCACCATAAGTGATGTTATGTTTTCTTAAAGGCAGGGTATTTTCAAAGTCTGGATATCTCCACATTGACTTACATTTTCTTTCTTTTTTTTTTTAATTTTACTTTTTATTTTTTCACTGTTATTATTTTTTTGAGATGGAGTTTCGCTCTTGTTGCCCAGGCTAGAGTGCAATCGTGCAATCTCGGCTCACCACAACCTCTGCCTCCTGGGTTCAAGCGATTCTCCTGCCTCAGCCTCCTGAGTGACTGGGATTACAGGCATGTGCCACCATTCCCAGTTAATTTTGTATTTTTAGTAGAGACAGGGTTTCTCCATGTTGGTCAGGCTGGTCTCGAACTTCCAACCTCAGGTGAACGGCCCGCCTCAGCCTCCCAAAGTGCTGGGATTACAGGCCTGAGCCACCATGCCTGGCCGACTTACATTTTCTTTCCCTTCTTAGCCTAAAGCAGTGATTCTCAAACTTGATGTGTGTAAGAATTAGAGTGGTAGATCTCAAAGCACATGTGTTTCTTGGATTCTTTAAGTAATTTTTCAAGTGTTATTTTAATCATATGTACAAAATGTGACTCTGTTGTACATCAGTTATGTATGTCCTAAGGCTTAGAAATATATTTAACAGTGAAATCTATATAAAACACACAATATTTTGTACAAGTGAGAAAATAAGGTACTAAATATGGGTCACTTTTATGTATGCTACTTAAGGTGTGTCTTTCCTTACCTTGGTGAAACGACTGATGATCTGGCCTGTGGAATTTGTTTCAAAAAACTGGATGGGGAGGTGCAGTACATTATTCAACAGTTGAACATACATGGTTCGAGAGGCAGCCAGGGATCCTCTAGTGATTATGTAGGCTCCAGAGCAGACAAAGAGACCTAAACACACACAGTTATCACAGTTATATTAACAATATAAGGAAATTTGTGCTTTAACTTTCAAAAGATTGCTGTAAAAAGATTAATTATAAAAATATTTATATTTATTTTAACTGAAAACCCAAATATTACACCTAAAATGTGTAACTGTAGACTAAAACAAATATAAACATAATATATGATGTATGTGAAATACATAAACATTTCTGATGTTTTGCCATGCTGATACAGCAGAACACTCCCACTTGTGGTCATAGGTTCCACACAGAAATGTACAGAAGATAAAAGGTCGATCTAATTTAGCAACAGAAATTTAGCAACCTATTACTTTTAGGATGTTCTGTGGGACAATACGTTAGTTACCAGTGCTTGTAGCCAAATATTTCCATTCTCCCAGCTTCTTGGTACATGGTAGAGTTGAACTTTCTGGCCCCCTTTTGGTTGATAGACCCAAATGAATAGTTGTGAGCCACGAATTATAAGAGTCAGAACATTTAATTGCTGGTGTCAGTCCTATTCCCTTTGCACAGTGCCCGCCAGCATTTAAAATGGAGCCTGGCTCGTTTCCTCAGCTGGAGTCTCTAGGGTAAGCAGAATCCCTTTCCTGACCCACAGTGGACACATAAAATGAGTGAGGGATACAATTCTTTTGGTGTGTTAAGTTCCTAAGATGTGGTTGATGGGAGAGTTGTTCTTGCATTAGCTACTTATCAGATAAACTTGTAGCTTTAGTGGAAGAAGCTGAAAAACAATTATTAGCACACATAGAAACAAGAAAGTTCTTTGAAAGATACATTTCCATCAATATGTGAAGCCTGGGAACAAAACTAACCAGGAAAAAAAATAAGTAGATCTGCAAAATTAAGAGAGTTGTGAACACTTTATTTGAGCCTCTGGATCAAGTGGGTTTAAAAATCTATGCCTGGGCATTTTACCTTTGGGTGTCAATACACTTCCATGTTACTTAAGCCGGTTTACTCTTGAGTCTTAACAGACACGCAGCTGCTCCATTGCCTTGTTCCTTTGCAGGTATCATGTTTAAAACAAAACAAAACTAGTTGCTTCTCACCACCTTCATTCTTTTAGCTAATTTCCTTATATTTTTAAATAATATCTCAAATGGCTATTAGCTTTCTCAGTCTTAAGTGTTTTCTATTATTTTCCTCCATTCCTCCCATACTTCCCTATTTCCCTTCCAATAGATTACCCATTTTTTCTCAAATATTCAATAAATACATATTGCTCATGAAGGTCACCAAATATGTAGCTGGTGTCACTATTTTTCCGTATGCTTAATTTTCTGTGTAACTAGGGCTAATTTATTCTCAAACATTTCAATAGCTAAAAGTCTCTTCTGAATACACTCGAACTCATCAAATATCCTACTGTTTCTTTAATCGTGTTGAGCACCTGCCCTCTGCAACATAAACTGCTCCCTTGGGACTCTCGGTCTTCCTGCTCTAAACTAGAATGGTTGCTGGAACAGGCATATCTATTCTTCAGTGTGGGAAGTTTTGTTTTGTTTTGTTTTGTTTTAATTATTATTATTATTTACCTTTTATTTTTTTGAGAGTGAGTCTCGCTCTGTCGCCCAGGCTGGAGTGCAGTGGCGCGATCTCGGCACTGCAAGCTCCGCCTCCCGGATTCCCGCCATTCTCCTGCCTCAGCCTCCCGAGTAGCTGGGACTACAGGCCTGAGTCACCATGCCCGGCTAATTTTTGTATTTTGTTTAGTAGAGACGGGGTTTCACCGTGTTAGCCCGGATGGTCTCGATCTCCTGACATCGTGATCCACCCACCTCGGCCTCCCAAAGTGCTGGGATTACAGGCTTGAGACACCACGCCCGGCCAGGAAGTATTTTTTAAAAATATTATGTACTTAGTATTTTCCCCCCATTTACTGAAGCTCTTTCTATATCCTTGTTAAACTTCTTGAACTGTACCTGTAATTTTTTGTTATCTATCATTTTCCATCTCTGTTTATAACGTTGTACATTTGGGATAATTTCTTCCAAATTACCTTATATTTGTACAACCTTTTAAAATTCTTTAAATTTTTCAAGAGCTTTCTTGTCCTCAGGCTGAACTTAGTTTAGCACATTCCACATTTACTTTATGGATACAATATTTTGAATCTCTGAAAGCAGTAATTAGACATTTTCAAAGTCTGATTGTATTCCAAATATTATTGTTTTACTTCTGAGCCTGACTGCTGTGTTTGTTGACTTTTATTTATGCTGTTGGTTTGAGTGAAATGTATGCCCTGGATGGACATTATCAGTTTAAAAATACGAAACAAAGACATGGTTAATTAATATAGGTACCTGATGTGGCTTTCTTCTGCCGTTGCATACATTAATTTCCCCCAATATTTCTCTCCCCTGAGTGGAAGAGTCTGCTTCAAGTTCTGTTTAAGTGGGAAGGTACGACCCTGAAAGCCTTCATACTGGGATGCAGGGCATGTTGGCTGAGCCTTCTCCAAAAGCCACAATAAGGAGGCTTTCTCCTAGGTACGTCACACATGCTAGAAATCCTCATTTCCTCTTTAAACATCAGCTTTCTAGTTTTCATTGACTGTTTCTATCACAGTGGCTGTATACATTGGTGGTGGTGGCAGTGTTTTTCTAAAAGAGGCTGATGAGCCATCGGAACAATGTTCTAATGAATTACATTGATTACTTCCATGAAACTCAATTCTTCTCTCTGTACCTGTGAACATAAGTTCAGTGTTTTTCCATGGCTCAACTGAACATCTCCCTCTTCTATTCCAACTTCTCCAGTATCTGTTCCTGGCTACCGGTTTTCTTCTACCCTTCATTTTCTATCGGTATATTCCCGTATGTAGAAATGTATTACTCTGAAGTCTCCTGACACCTTTCCTTTTATATTTATTCACTGTCCTTTCAGTGGAATTTAGGAAGGTAAGGAAAGTAAATGAACCACTTAGCCCTCTTAAACTGGAAGCAGCAGTGTGCTCCTTAATCATCACACTTTGAAAATAAGGTGCCTATATTTTACACATTGGATCGGAGAAAGGAAGTTCCCAATAGTGAGACATAAAACACAATACATTAGAGATGTGCCAAGTATCCTAGAAATTTGAAGCAAATCGCTGAGACTCAGGGAAAAAACTATTCAGGGCAATTTATTTTTTAAAAAAATGAGGTAAGATCTTTATTATTGTCATAAAATATGGATGTAGCATTTTCAGCTTCAGTTCTTCAGTTTTGTTTGAATGCTAGCCTTCTATATTATTCATAGTGGGCCTCTAGTATTAACATGTGAAAGTTCTGTTTATGCTTTAAAGTTCCAAAAAATAAAAAAAAAAATGAGCTATGATGATGTCAGTGAATACAGCCTGCTGTCAATTAAATCAGATTCCATAAGAGAGCTGAGTTCTGCCAAAAAAAAAAAAACCCAGAAATTATACATTTTTATTTCTAGGCTCACCTTACTTATGAAAACGTTAATTTGCAGTTGCACTTAATAAGCCTTAAAAATTAAAAATTTTTTAAATGTAAAAAATGTGAAGAAGCGATACATCAGAGAAGATTTATATTCTAACAACTGCAGACCACTCTAAACAAAAGCCAATCAGGAAAAAAACTTTTATGATAAAACTGTTCATAATCTGTTGCTTTGGTTATAAAATCTTTCTATATTTACTGACAGTTAATTAAAATGAAGATTTTACATAAATAATATTATGGACACTAAAATTGCATACTTTATATGTTATAGAAAAGCTATTTACTCACTTAAAATGTTCTTCAAAGGTTATTACATCTACTCTAAAGCTGTAACATAATTTCACTGAATTGGTGTGAATTTAGCCTTCATATGTATATGTGACATGCAGAGATACAGAGATTCATGTATATATGGATGTTTCTCTTGCTGTAATTTGAGACCTTTACAGCTATTTCTTCCTCATTGAGTTGCAAACTGCAAGTCAATCTGACTCTCACTGATTCAAAAGCAAAGAAATTGTAAAGTCCTGTTCTTTCATACTCTAGATAATTCTTATATCTCATTTTCGTTATTAACATCTCTTTTCCCAGTGAATGTTGTTAACAAAATGACAGAACAAACATAAATCTGTCTCACAATATCTGCTTATTTTTCAATGGAGACAGTTACAAGCAGTACTATGGCCAGAAAGTAAAAATAAGAGAGGAGAAAAGAGAAGCAAGGTTCTAAGTTTCATAGTTTTTGTTTTATCTGACTTTTCCATTACCAATATCATGCATCTCTCTCTGTTTTCCTATATGGATATGAATATAAAGATGTAACAACTTCCACATAGATGACTCTATTGTTTTCTTATTTGAATTATTACCAGTCTCTCTCTAGGTGCCTATTTCTCTTGATACAAACACAAGAAATTATGTCTAAAAAAAACTTCCCTTTAGTTATACCATACTTTTGAGTTTTCCAAACAATTGTTTAATCACCTACAATCTATATTCTTTTTCCATTTCTCTCTTGATGATGTTTCCTTGACTATAATCAGGAATTATTTCTTAATTTTCTTTGTTTTTAATAGACATGTAACATTTCAGAACGACTGAGAATTTACTTCAAATACTATTTTTTTTTTTTTTTTTTTTTTTTTTTTTTGCTTTTGTTACATCATACTTTTCTGTTTCTTGGAAGGCCATTCTCATACTTCGGAATTTCTCAAAGTATATTCTGTGGAACACAAGTTGCTCCAAGATATTGATGAGCAACACAAGGAAAAAAAAATCATGGTCAAATAAATTTGAGGAACATTGTGTTAAACAGAATTAAACAAGTCATTTTACTGTAGACTATCTTAAAACCTTTAATGAAGGAAAGAAAAAAGATTTCAGATTCATGGAGGAACATAGTTCTCAGTTTCCCAAACTTATTGAAATAGAACCTGGTGTTTGTAGAATATCTCATTACTGTCCATCTAAATGCTAATTTAGTTTTTAAGAACATTGGCTTGGGAGTAAGCTGGACATGGATTCAAATCTGGCTCCAAAACTTACCAGTCATAGGGCTTTGTCATAATTACTTATCTTTTCTATTGTTAAATAATAGTTAACATTTGTTACACTCTTGAGGTATGCACTACACATACGTGATGCAATCAAGGAAACAATATCTATACAAGTGGTAAAACTGAAACTATAAGTAACAAAGTTTAAGTAAAGAGTGTAAGAACTCCCTCCTTAGGATACATGCTAAATAAACTACTGCATTAGCTTAAACCATATGAAATTGCCACTTTTATGGGTCAGAAAAAGTCAAATACAGGCATTTTCTTTTGTTTCAACTTCAACAATGGAAACATACCTGTGTTTCCAGACATGGAGCAAGCATTCACATCATGGTGTCTGTTCTATCTCCTTCTGTCCCTCTGATCATCTGATCAGGAACTTACCTCTGTTCAGTTTCTGTTAAGTTAGTCCACTAATCAGCTCTATGTGGACACTCCTCAAGAATCTGTCATTCACCCTCATGGCTCTTATTCCTCATTCATGGTGATCATATCTACTCCTGTGGGTTCATTGATTATCTCTACAGAATAATTACAAGCCTGTGTAGAACTAAGAGCTCTAGAATGTTAGAATCTGACAGAAATGTAGAAATCATCTAGTTTAAGCCCCTCATTTTACAGATAAAGAAACCTAATTTCCAAACTTACAGATGTGCATTTTTAGTCTGCCAATTGGAGAAAAAAATGGAAACATTCATCAACACTTCCCATTAAATGTGTCCAACAATGAACTCATTGGATTTCTCTCCTTCGCTAATTAAGGCTCTGGTTTAATTAGTGGTTTCCTTTTTTTTTTTTTTTTTTCTGGTTTCCCGTTTTCCTTATTTTTGTCCTCATTGCTCTCCCAGTTACCCAACCTAAACCTTGAAAGCATGATTGGCTAATGAATGCCCTCTCTTGACTTACCCTCAAATGGACAGTTCTTAGGTTTTTCACTGTAATGTCTTTCCTATCCACCCCTTTTATCCAATCTCATTGTAGCTTTCTGACCATTCATTCATTCATTCATTATTTATTCAATTCTCTTCTGCTTCTTACCTATTGGTTATTTTGGGTGACACAGTCATGGATCAGATAAGAGATCTTTCTATACTAGACTACCTTTCATCTGCACTTCCAAATACACTTGATTATTCTTTTCCTACCAACCCCTGCTTCATTCTAGTCTCTCTGACTTTAGTCCCTCTAATAAAAACCTATCTTTTTTATTATCACTGCTAATTTATTCTTTGAAATACAAATCCAACTATGTCACTTCCTTCATCAACTTTCCAAAATTCTCCACTTGTCTTCCTAGTGATCATCTCTGACATATCTCCAATCTTCCTTCTCATCTTTAGCTCCCCTACTTTTCTCTGCCAATAACCTGAAGATCACTCAAACTGGCACCCTCACTCTTGCCAAATCTCTTCTTACCTCCACATCCCTGCCTTTACTCACACCTTCCTATATGCCTCTATGACTCTCTCTCCTTCTCTGTGATCTCAAGCTGATAAACTTCTATTCATCCTTTTAGTCTCCCCTCAATTGCCAAGTACTCCTTAGAAATCACATTAATATGTCAACCCAATACAGCCTCCTCTTGGTTTGAATTCTCACAGCATTTTCCTTCACTACCTTTACAGTGCTTAATGCTGATCATGTAGTTTGATTGTACACCTGACCTAGGCTCAGTAGGCTTTAAACCCCTTAACAGACACCTGTTTATCTTCACATCACTCACAATCTTCACATATACACAGTGTGGCCATTTCATGACTTTACATAAAAGCCTCAGTTTCCTCAGCTGTAAAATGAGGACAACAGCACCTTTTTAAATAGTTATTTTCAAGATTAAGTAACTATATATAATATTTAATGTGAGCCATGTAGATGACACCATAAGTTTTGGGTTATTCTCTCAAATATGGTAAATTGGAAACATATGCATTTGAGTTATCCCCAAATATTTGAAAATTGTGGCCCAGATTTTATTTGAAATAACATGGTGCCATGTTTGTATTTAAATCAATTAGGTCAGAAAAAGAAAAGAGAAGCAGCTATACATTTTCTTTTACCTTTTATTAATCCCAATAATCCATAGATATTAAGTTTATTGCTTCTTATTTGCTTCCATTCTGTGAAGTCATTCATGTTTTTTGCTTCTTTTGCCCATGCACTAAGCCATAGATTCTGTCCAATGCCCACCAAATTCTGCCATAAGTAAGTGACCACAGTCAGCCACACCCAGAGCCAGCCAAAGGCTTGGAGATACTGCAGAATGATGGAGAACTTCACCTAAAGGCAAAATTGATATAAAATTAGATTACCAAGAGATACAGGAACATGACATGCCATGTCTGAATAAGTTCCCTTACTGATAGTTTCTTTAACATCAATTAAATACATAGTATGATATAGGATTTCAAAGATGTACTTTAAAGTCACTCCTCGATTTAAACCCTATTCTGATGTTTCCTAAGCTTTGTGATCTTGATCAAGTCACAAACACCTGTAATCCTCAGATGAATCACCTGTTAATTAGAATAACAGTAATCACCTTATAAGTATATGTAGAGTGTCAAGCATAGTACTGAACCCTTAACAGCTCAATTAATGTTAGTTGCTATCATTAGTAAAAAAGAACACACATAACTAAATAACATGTAATCCTAACCAATCACCAACAATTCCATTTCATTCAACTTCCTCAAGCTATTATATAGCAATTATCCTCAAATTAAATGAGAAATCTATAGTGTTTATCAATAATGCAAAGTAAACTTTTATGTTTAGGTGGTTAATAACAAATAACATTAGTTCTTCTGGTGCTTACCCCACCAACAGGGATCTTTTCTTTTTTCATTGAGAACTGTTTTCCTTGATCCAATGAGGGCCTGATAAAGCAAGACAATGTTTTGCTTTTTAGGTTTTAGATGAAACTAATGTAAAAAAATATATACATCTTTAACCATTTTGTTGCATCTTTCTCTACTCCCTACCCTAACAGCAACTTGGTTTTCCCCGATAATAACTTTGCATCTCTTTGGTCTTACCAAAGGGAGACTGTTCATTCTACCATAACCCACATAATTTAGGGCCAGCACATGTGGTCTATTTTTAACTGCTTCTTCTAAATAATTATCCCTTAAACTTGAATCAAGTCTTTAGAGCATTTAAATTAAAGCCATCTGGCTGTACCATACTCTATCCCTTCTCATCCTAGCCTACTCTGGCATCTACTCACTTCTTGGTATCTCAGAAGATGAACTAACATCAGGGTTACTCTTCTCATTTTGTTCTGCCACCACCCTGGGTAATGTCACAGATTACATGAAAAGCTGTATTAAACTCAGTCTCTTTTCCAGCTTCATGATCTTCATAGCTCCATGTCCTGCATGTGTACCCCACTTTTGCATCAACTTTCATGACCTTAAACCATGGATCTTATTACTTAGGACTAACCCATCTCTGAAAACCCAACTGTAAGTATTTCAATCTCTGATCATAACCTCTTCTATTTATAAGTTTTCAATTCAGTTATTCTCACTACATTTGGTTTTTATTTTACTTAGATTCCCAAATCTAGCCTTCTATAATCTTTGCTCTCTTAGATAATCAATGATCCTGCTTTACCTGGGATTTACCTGGTTTTAGCATTGACTATCCAACTTCTAGGGAATTCCTTAGTCCCAGGCAAACCTGTATTCTCTCCCTTTTCCCTGCATTCTCCGTGATTATCATTTCATGCAAACTTTGGTAATATTTTTGAACCCGCATTCCCTGCTTTTCTTCCATGAAGAAAAGGTGAGTTCTAACCTTTCTCTTAGCACTTGCATATCAATCCTGGTCACATCGACTTCTGTGGAGTGCTGATTCAAAAAATCATGCAACCCTGTAAACTGGTTCTACCGTAACTTAACATCTGCTTTCTACCTGGGTTCTTAATAGTGCCTAGAAATCCTTGCATGACTCTCAGAAGGGGACTCACATCCCATTTCATGGAGAAAACAGAAGACAAGGAAGTCAGTCACTAAACCTTTACATTTACCACATTCCACCCAGCCTTTCCCAATTCTCTCCTGTAACAAACACAGATAGTTAAAAATACAGGTTATAAGATTTCTCCTCTATAATCTATCTTTTAAACAAATGATAGAAAGGGATCTTATCTTAAGGCAAGTCTGAAAAACACTGAGTTGTTCTCTTTTCTAATCTTCACTTTCTTGCTTTCTACCAACTCCTCCTCGTTAGCTGACAGAGAACAACACATTCTTCTCATTTTAAAACCATCACAAAGCAACAATAACAACAGTTATTATCCTTATTCAGTTACCAGCCTACTTTTTGCTGTCCTTTTATAGCCAAATATTTTTCTGTCAAACCACACGTTTTCCTCCTTAAACTTTTTGGCACCTGGTTGAAATTGTTTCCATCAAGAGTGCTGGTAAACTACTTATTGCTGAGTCTATTACACACTTTGAAAGTTATTTCACTTAATTCTTCATCATGTTTAATATTGTTCATCACTCACTTGTTTAAAAGGTTCCTCCTTCACTTCCTTTCACCACTGTACTTTCATATTTCTTTCCACCTTTCTGGCCCTCCGTTAGTTTCTCTTTAGGTTCCTTTCTCTGTCTTCCCTCTAATGTTTATGTTTCTTTGGGCTCAGTTCTAGGAATTATTTCCTTTGTATGCTTCACACTATCCTGAGCAATCTCATCCACCCACATAGTTTCAATAACCTGCTTCTTTGTGGATGACTTTCAAATTGGTATCTCCAGTCCACAGCTTTTCCCTGAGCTCCAGATCCATATGTCAAATGCTTTCTTGACATCTACTTTATTTCTTTGCTTGTTTCTATCATATACAACCTTAACTGAGCCAGTTATTTTCCTATCTCCCCTAATGTTTTCTCTGGCTTTACAAGGAGTCACAACACTTTCTCTGTCTTGATCATAGGACATTTCCATCTATTCACCAAGTATTTGTCAATTTCATCTTCTAAATATTTCTGGAATCATATTATTGGATAAATATTTAGAAAATAACAAGCAGCAAGAAGAAAAATGAGAAGTAGGGAGGAGGAGGCGAAGGAGGAAGAAAAGGATAAAAGATAGAGGGAGAAGAGGAAAAGAAGCAGAAGAAAAGATTTACAATCCTACATTTCAGAGACAATCTGTGCTAACACGCTTGTGAATATTTCAGTAGTCTTGCCTCTATTTGTGTGTGGTATGATAATTTTGTTAATGTTGCTCTTATATTATATTGTGTTATATTATATAATGTATGTAATAGATATATCTTATATTACTATTGTTCTTATATTGATATATATCAATATTATAATTATTAATGATTGTGAATATTAATATTGATAATATTGCTCTATAACCAGTTCATACTTTTTAAGAAAATTACACATTTGTAACTCGATTTATAAAAAACATATGCTTCTATAACACCATTATATTTTATAATATAACATAATATTTTATCATTTTACCATGATATGATTTATTTAACAAAGTCAATGCTTATACTGGTTGCAGTTTTTTTTTCTACTTTATTGCTATAATAAGCATTCTTTTCATAGGTCTTTTATTCCCTCTTGTACTAGATTCCCATACACAATAACATGCGACATGATCAATTACAAGTCATTTGATGCATCCCCTATTAAACTGAGCTCTAGAAATGCTGAACTGATGTACACACCTCTCAGCAGATTATGATAAACCCCTGTTTCTTCATGGTTTCCACTGTAATTTCCAGAATAAGAAACGCCTTATTTGGGCAGCCTAGTAGTTCTTCCGGTCCTATCTCTGGCACTAGTATTCAGAAACATTCTGTGGGATGTTGCAGTGCATGTCCTTTGCAGGATCAGCCTCAGCATCAGAGAAAGACACACTATTTAATGGACACTTTTCATTGGAATAGCTCCTGGTGTATGATTTGGGTTAATTATTGTCTTCATCCTTCAAGCTGTTGGCCTGGCTTCTGTTTGGATAAGCAAATTTGGCATTGGTACCAAGCCAAAAATTAATTCTTAATGTAGCTGGACATAAAATGCTATGAAATCTAACGGTTAAAAGGGAATTAAGCCTTCCTAATTAGATATAACTAACAAAAACCAATAATTTATTGGATACTATATAGAAAGGCATTGATTTTCAAACGAAAATGTTATTCATCATTTTTTCACACACAAAAAAACCCTGCATTTGGTTCTAGGCACTTTGTTGTGAATAACAGGTTTTATTTGAGTCTTTTAAGAGAGAAACTATTAATCAGAAACATTCTGTGGGAGGTAGAGAAATTTTAAACATGAGTCTTGTTCTGTCCTTGAGAAATTCTCAGGAAAATTCACACAATATCTATTTACATATTTTATATAAAATATGTAAAATCAACATGTTGAAACCATTGTCTCTGAGCTAAGCACGAAATTAAAAAGTTTAGAGTACATATGGGAAGACAAAAGTGATTCAGTGTTGCGCATGAAAGACAAAAGGGGGCAGCCTAGGTAGTAAAATAAAATTTCCAGTTTATTTTATTTAGGGAAGACAGTGATAGAGATTTAAGAAAGTAATTAATAGGCATAATATAAATTTAGAAAAAAAATGTGGAAACAGTTGGAAATAAATATTTTAGTCCTGCTGGAAAAATAATGTCATTAAACTAACTCTAATTCTTAAACTTTGAGAGAAAATTTTTCAGAAATTATTTGGTTCAACCACCCTACCCCTCCTTTTCAACATATTCCTGAAGGCAACTAGATAGTTTTCCCACGAACCTTTTCATGAGAAAGACTTATTGTATTCTATTTTAGTAGATCCCATTACAGACAGCCTCTATTAGTTGAAAAGTTCCTGCCGGCTTGTATCTTCCAATCCTTACTCATGTGTGCGTGTGTGTGTGTGTGTGTGTGTGGACAGAGTCTCACTCTGTCACCCAGGCTGGAATGCAGTGGCACAGTCTCGGCTAACTGCAACCTCTGCCTCCCAGATTCAAGTGATTCTCCTGCTTCAGCCTCCAGAGTAGCTGGGACTACAGGCAAACGCCACCACACTTGGCTAATTTTTGTATTTTTAGTAGAGACGGGGTTTCCCCATGTAGGCCAGGCTAGTCTAGAGCTCCTGACCTCAAGTGATCTCCCAAAGCATTGGGATTATAGGCATAAGCCACCATGCCCGGCCCCAATCCTTAATCTATCTTAATTCTGCACTAATTGGAAATGATTGGCGAATTCGAAAAAAATAGGAATTTAGATTGAAAAGTCAGGAAAACTCTCTCTATGTAATATTATCTTACCAAACAGTAAAGCAGATAAGAAATGAAAGGGAGAATAGAAAATAATACACTAGTATAGCCAATTAATTTGAAAAATTATAATAGGCTTCTCAAACATTAGATAAAATGTAATTTATTTAGTCGTTTGAAGTTTCTTATTTGAAAAATTTAGTGTATTCTTTAAAAACTGGGCTTGACTCTGGGTTGTGTTGATAAAAATATGACATATTGGACCTGAGGTGATCTTCCCAAAGTATTCTTTCCTCCCTCCTCGCTTCCCTCCCTCCCTCCATCCTTTCCTTCCCTCCTTCCTTCCTTCCTTCCTTCCTTCCTTCCTTCCTTCCCTCCTTCCTTCCTTCCTTCCTTCCCTCCTTCCTTCCTTCCTTCCTTCCTTCCTTCCTTCCTTCCTTCCTTCCTTCCTTCCTTCCGTCCTTCCTTCCTTTCTCTCTCTCTCTCTCTTTCTTTCTTTCTTTCTTTCTCTTTCTCTCTTTCTTTCTTTCTTTCTTTCTTTCTTTCTTTCTTTCTTTCTTTCTTTCTTTCTTTCTTTCTCTCTTTCTCTCTCTCTCTCTTTTTCTTTCATTCTTTCTTCTTCTTAGATTCCATTTGTCAATTTTGGCTTTTGTTGACATTGCTTTTGGTGTTTTACTCATGAAGTCTTTGCCCACGCCTATGTCCTGAATGATATTGCCTAGGTTTTCTTCTAGGGTTTTATGGTTTTAGGTCTTATGTTTAAGTCTTTAATCCAACCTGAGTTAATTTTTGTATAAGGTGTAAGGAAGGGGTCCAGTTTCAGCTTTCTGCATATGGCTAGCCAGTTTTCTCAACACCATTTCTTAAATAGGGAATCCTTTCCCCATTGCTTGTTTTTGTCGGGTTTGTAAAAGATCAGATGGTTGTAGACATGTGGTGTTATTTCTGAGGACTCTGTTCTGCTCCATGGTCTTTTTATGCTGTTTTGGTTACTGTGACCTTGTAGTATGAAGTCAGGTAGCGTGATGCCTCCAGCTTTGTTCTTTTTGCTTAGGACTGTCTTGGCTATATGGGCTCTTTTTTGGTTCCATGTGAAATTTAAAGTAGTTTTTTCTAATTCTATGAAAAATGTCAATGGTAGCTTGATGGGGATAGCATTGAATCTATAAATTACTTGGACAGTATGGTCATTTTCATGATATTGATTCTTCCTATCCATGAGCATGGAATATTTTTCCATTTGTTTGTATCTTCTCTTATTTCCCTGAGCAATGGTTTGTAGTTCTCCTTGAAGAGGTCCTTCACATCCCTTGTAAGTTGTATTCCTAGGTATTTTATTCACTTTGTAGCAATTGTGAACGGGAGTTCACTCATGATTTGGCTCTCTGTCTATTATCAGTGTATAAGAATGCTTGTGATTTGTGCACATTGATTTTGTATCCCGAGACTTTGTTGAAGTTGCTTATCAGCTTAAGGAGTTTTGGGGCTGAGACGATGGGGTTTCCTAAATACACAGTCACGTCTTCTGCAAACAGAGACAATTTGACTTCCTCTCTTCCAATTTGATACCCTTTATTTCTTTCTCTTGACTGATTGCCCTGGCCAGAACTTCCAATACTATGTTGAATAGGAGTAGTGAGAGAGGGCATCCTTGTCTTGTGCCAGTTTTCAAAGGGAAAGATTTCAACTTTTGCCCCTTCAGTATATTGGCTGTGAGTTTGTCATAAATAGCTCCTATTATTTTCAGATATGTTCCATCAATACCTAGTTTATTGAGTGTTTTTAGCATGAAGGACTGTTGAATTTTATTGAAGGCCTTTTCTGCATCTATTGAGATAATCATGTGGTTTTTGTCATTGTTTCTCTTTATGTGATGGATTATGTTTATTAATTTGCGTATATTGAACCAGCCTTGCATCCCAGGGATGAAGCCAACTTGATCATGGTGGATAAGCTTTTTGATGTGCTGCTGGATTTGGTTTCCCAGTATTTTATTGAGGGTTTTCACATTATGTTCATCAGGGATATTGCCCTGAAATTTTCTTTTTTGTTGTGTCTCTGCCAGACTTTGGTATCAAGATGATGCTGGCCTCATAAAATGAGGTAGGGAGGATTCCCTCTTTTTCCATTGTTTGGAATAGTTTCACAAGGAGTGATGCCAACTCCTCTTTGTACTTCTGGTAGAGCTCGGCTGTGAATCCGTCTGGTACTGGGCTTTTTTTGGTTGGTAGGCTATTAATCACTGCCTCAATTTCAGAACTTGTTACTGGCCTATTCAGGGATTTGACTTCTTCTTGGTTTTGTCTTGGGAGGGTGTATGTGTCCAGGAATTTATCCATTTCTTCTAGATTTTCTAGTTTATTTGCATAGAAGTGTTTATAGTATTCTCTGATGGTAATTTGTATTTCAGTGGGATCAGTCGTGATATTACCTTTATCAATTTTTATTGGACCTATTTGATTCCTCTCTCTTTTCTTCTTTATTAGTCTGGCTAGCGGTCTATCTATTTTGTTAATCTTTTCAAAAAACCAGCTCCTGGATTCACTGATTTTTTTGAAGGGCTTTTTGTGTCTCTATCTCCTTCAGTTCTGCTCTGATCTTATTTATTTCTTGTCTTCTGCCAGCTTTTGAATTTGTTTGTTCTTGCTTCTGCAGTTCCTTTAGTTATAATGTCAGGGTGGCGATTTTAGATCTTTCCCGCTTTCTCCTCTTGGCATTTAGCACTCTAAATTTCCCTGTAAACACTGCTTTAGCTGTGTCCCAGAGATTCTGGTATGTTTTGTCTTTGTTCTCATTGATTTCAAAGAACTTATTTATTTCTGCCTTAATATCACTATTTACCCAGTAGTCATTCAGGAGCAGGTTTTTCGGTTTTCATGTAGTTCTGCTGTTTTGAGTGAGTTTCTTAATCCTGAGTTCTAATTTGATTGCATTGTGGTCTGAGAGACTGTTATGATTTCCATTCTTTTGCATTTGCTTAGGAGTGTTTTACTTCCAATTATGTGGTCAGTTTTAGAAGAAGTGTGATGTGGTGCTGAGAAGAATGTATATTCTATTGATTTGGGGTGGAGAGTTCTATAGATGTCTAATAGGTCCAGTTGGTCCAGGGCTGAGCTAAAGTCCTGAATATCCTTGTTAATTTTCTGTCTCATTGATCTGTCTAATATTGACAGTGGGGTGTTAAAGTCTCCCACTATTACTGTGTGGGAGTCTAAGTCTCTTTGTAGGTCTCTAAGAACTTGACTTGCACCTTATGAATCTGGGTGCTCCTGTATTAGGTGCATATATATTTAGGATAATTAGCTCTTCTTGTTGCATTGATCCCTTTACCATTATGTAATGTCCTTCTTTGTCTTTTTTGATCTTGATATTTGTTGAAGTCTGTTTTATCAGGGACTAGGAATGACAACCCCTCCTTTTTTTTTTTTTCTTTCCATTTGCTTGGTAAATATTCCTTCATCCCTTTATTTTGAGCCTGTGTGTGTCTTTGCACATGAGATGAGTCTCCTGAATACAGCACCCCAATGGGTCTTGACTCTTTAATCAGTTTGCCTGTCTGTGTCTTTTAATTGGGGCATTTAGCCCATTTACATTTAAGGTTAATATTTTTATGTGTGAATTTGATCCTGTCATTATGATGCTAGTCGATTATTTTACACATTAGATGATGCAATTTCTTTATAGTGTTTATGGGCTTTACATTTTGGTATGTTTTTGCAGTGGCTGGTACCAGTTTTTCCTTTGAATATTTAGTGCTTCCTTCAGGAGCTCTTGTAAGGCAGGCCTGGTGGTGACAAAATCCCTCAGCATTTGCTTGTCTGTAAAGGATTTTATTTCTCCTTCACTTATGAAGCTTAGTTTGGCTGGATATAAAATTCTGGGTGGAAAATTCTTTTCTTTAAGATTGTTGAATTTTTGGCCCCCACTCTCTTCTGGATTGTAGGGTTTCTGCAGAGAGATCTGCTGGTAGTCTGATGGCCTTCCCTTTGTGGGTAACCTGAACTTTCTCTCTGACTGCCCTTAACGTTTTTTCCTTCTTTCACCCTTGGTGAATCTGATGATTATGTGTCTTGGTGTTGCTCTTCTTGAGGAGTATCTTTGTGGTATTCTCTGCATTTCATGAATTTGCATGTTGGCCTGTCCTGCTAGGTTGGGGAAGTTCTCTTGGATAATATCCTGAAGTGTGTTTTCCAACTTGGTTCCATTCTCCTCATCACTTTTAGGTAAACCAAACAAAAATAGGTTTGGTCTTTTCACATAGTCTCATATTTCTTGGAGGCTTTGTTCATTCATTTTCATTATTTTTTCTCTAATCTTGTCTTCATGCTTTATTTCATTAAGTTGATCTTCATGCTCTTATATCCTTTCTTCTGCTTGATGGATTCAGCTATTGATACTTATATATGCTTCATGGAGTGTTTTTCAGCTCCATCAGGTCATTTGTGTTTTTCTCTAAACTGTTTATTCTAGTTAGCAGTTCCTGTAACTTTTTATCAAGGTTCTTAGCTTCCTTGCACTGGGTTAGAACATGCTCCTTTAGCTCAGAGGAGTTTATTATTTTACCCACCTTCTGAAGCCTACTTCTGCCAATTCCTCAAACTCATTTTCCATCCAGTTTTGTTCCCTTGCTGGCAAGGAGTTGTGATCCTTTGGAGGGGAAGAGGAATTCTGGTTTTTGGAAGTTTCAGCCTTTTTGTGATGGTTTATCCTCATCTTCATGGATTTATCTATATTTGATCTTTGATGCTAATGACCTTTGGATGGAGTTTTTGTGTGGACATCCTTTTGGTTGATGTTGATGTTATTGCTTTCTGTTTGTTAGCTTTCCTTCTAACAGCCAGGCCCCTCTTCTGCAGGTCCACTGGAGTTTGCTGGCGGTCCACTCCAGACCCTGTTTGACTGGGTATCACCAGCAGAGGCTGCAGAACAGCAAAGACTGCTGCCTGCTCCTTTCTCTGGAAGCTTTGTCCCAGAGGGGGACCTGCCAGATGCCAGCCAGAGCTCTCCTATATGAGGTGTCTGTCGACTCCTGCTGGAAGGTATCTCCCAGTCAGGAGGCATGGGGGTCAGGGACCCACTTGAGGAGGCAGTCTGTCCCTTAGTAGAGCTTGAGCACTGTGCTGGGAGGTCTTCAGAGCTGACAGGCAGGAACGTTTAAGTCTGCTGAAGCTGCACTCACAGCTGCCCCTTCCCCCAGGTGCTCTGTCCCAGGGAGATGGGAGTTTTATCTATAAGTCCCTGACTGGGGTTACTGCCTTTCTTTCAGAGATGTCTTGCTCAGACAGGAGGAATATAGAGAGGCAGTCTGGCTACAGTGACTTTGTAGCCCTGAGGTGGGTTCCTCCCAGTTGAACTTCTCCACAGCTTTGTTTACACTATGAGGGGACACCGCCTACTCAAACATCAGTAATGGCAGAAGCTCCTCCTCCCACCAAGCTCAAGTATCCCAGGTCAACTTCAGAGTACTGTGCTGGCAGTGAGAGTTTCAAGCCAGTGGATCTTAGATTGCTGGGCTCCATGGAAGTGGGATCTGCTGAGCAAGACCACTCAGCTTCCTGGCTTCAGCCCCCTTTCCAGGGAAGGGAACAGTTCTGTTTCATTGGTGTTCCAGGCACCACTGGTGTACAAAATAAATACATACATACATACATACATACATAAAATAAAACAAAACTCCTGCAGCTAACTGGATGTCTGTCCAAATGACTGCCCATGTTTGTGCTTAAAACCCAGGGCCCTCATGGTGTAGGCACCTGAGGGAATCTCCTCATCTGTGGATTGTGAAAACCATGGGAAAAGCGTAGTATCTGGGCTGGAGTGCACCGTTCCTCATGGCACAGTCCCTCATGGCTTCCCTTGGCTAGGGGAGGGAGTTCCCAGACCCCTTGCACTTCCCAGGTAAGGCAATGCCCTACACTGCTTCTGCGTGCCCTCTGTGGGCTGGATCCACTGTCTAACCAGTCCCAGTGAGATGAGCCAGGTACCTCAGTTGGAGATGCAGAAATCACCCCCTTCTGCGTTTGTCTCGCTGGGAGCTGCAGACCAGAGCTGTTCCTGCTCAGTCATCTGGTCATCTTGCCCTGGACTGACTTTCTCTTTCTCTCTTTTCTTTCTTTTCTTTTCTTTTCTTTTCTTTTTTCTTTTCTTCTTTCTTCCTTCCTTCCTTCCTTTTTTCTTTTCCTTCCTTCTTTCTTTTCTTTCTCGTTCTTTCCTTCTTTCTTTTCTCTTTCTTTCTTTCTTTCTTTCTTCCTTTCTTTCTTTTCTTTCTTTCTTTCTGTTTTTCTTTCCTTCTCTCTCTCTCTCTCTGTTTCTTTCTTCTCCTTTCTTCTCTTCCTCCCTTTCCTTTTTTTTTGAGGCAAGAGTCTTGCTATGTTGCCCAGGCTGGTTTCAAACTCCTGAGCTCAATGGATCCTCCCAGTTTGGCCTCTGAGTAGTTGGAACTATAGGCGTGCAGCACCATTGTTTGCTGTATTCTTTATCTGAGCTGATGCAACTTAGAATTTTTTAAAAAAACAATTTTGTAAACAAATATTTACAGGGACTGGAATTCTTTTTTTAGGGAGAAAAGAAGGAATGATTTCCCAAAATTGGTTTACAGAAACTTCAAGAGGTTCAATTTAGATATTATATTAACAGTGATCTTATAAATAAGGAAAATTGACTTACTGTAGGAGAAAAGAAATGATTAAGTTTACAAAAACATTTATTAATTTTTACATGTTAAGCTTTTCTTAAGCTATTTACTGAGTGCATAGTGATACTATACACGGGCAAATATGCTCTTTAGGATTCAGAGATATGTATACCCCAAAGCAAATGGATTTCAAAGTATGTTTCAGTGCTTCTGGATTATCTTTTCTTGGAGACTCTTTAAAAATTATACTCATTTAAATGAAAGATATTAAGTCTCAGTGGCCAAAAAATAAAAGAAATGATGAATCAGAAAACTTTTCAGTGTTCTTTCAGTCTCTAGTTATTTATCCACCCATTCAACAAATACTTATGTATGTGCCATTTGGTGTTCTAGCTGATGGCAATGGAACAAATAACAAAAAAATCCTGCCCTTATAAAACCTTATAATGCAGAGTTAGGAGGAAGACAAAATAAAAAATTAACAAGTAAATTTCCCAATTATATGGAAATTAATAAGACGTATGACAAACTAAAGCTGGGAAAGGAGTAGGAAGTGTTGAGATATGAAATAGGGTGGCTAAGCAAGTCTTCATTGATGAGCCAACATTTAAGCAAACATCAACAGAAGGTGGATGTGCAAGCCATATGGTTATCTGAACAAAGTATACTTCATGCAGTGAATCAGAAACGCAAGGCCTTGAAGTAGGGGCATTCCTGGCTATCCCAGGAACAGAAAACGGTCAGAGTTGCTGGACAGAGTAATGAAGGGTAAACTTCCTAGGGTTCTGAGATCAGAATGGTAAACAGGTCCAGGTCCTATAGGGCCTTACAAGTCAGTGTAATGACATCAGATTTTTCTCTGAAAGGTGAATGTTTTGAAAGTTTTAGGCAGAAAACCAATATTCTCTGACTTATGTTTATAAAAGAAAGTCTCTGTATACTATCTTGCAAATAGTCTGTATGGGGTAAGATGGCAGCAGGAAGGCCTGTAAGCGGGCAGTTAAAATAATGGCAAGTGAAAAATAATCATGATCGAACAAAGGGGGCAGCTATGAAGGTAATGAGTGGTGGGTGAATTCTGAATTATTGGATATATTTTGAGGATCGAGCCAATGGGATTTGATTATAGATTGGATGTAGAGTAAGAAAGGTCAAAATGGCTGCAAGATATTTTTAAACTGAACAACTGGAAGAATAGCATTGCCATTAGCTAAGGTAGAAAAAAATCGTATGTGGGACAGGTTTGTGTGTGGTGAAGGAAAATCTAGAATCCTTTGTGGGACATATACATTGGAGATGTCATTTAGACATTAAAGGGGAGATGCTGAGAGGGTCAGTTGCCGGTTCAACCCTGGAGTTCAAGAAGAGATTCAGACTAGAGAGATTAACTTGGAGATATTAGTGTATGGAAAGCATTTAAAGCCATGAGACAGTATAAAAACACTAAGATAACAGACAAAGAGAAGCAGTCCAAGGTCTTATGATCAAGGAGGAATGATTTATTATTAGTTTACCTACTGAGTCAGCTAAATTTGGTATGCACACAAATCTCCAACCTGTAACATGTACATCATCCACACATCTTTAGATATATCCAATTCAAGACTCATTCTTTCATTCAAGGTCAAAACTGCCAGTGTCTGAGCTCTTGGATCCTAAAGTGCTTGATTCCCTTTAATCTGTCACAACGCTCAATTTTAGCAATTACAAGATCTAGGCACTTATTTTATAATCTCTCTCTCTCTCTTTTTTATTTTTGAGACAGAATCTTATTCTGTCACCCAGGCTGGAGTGCAGTGGCACGATCTCAGCTCATTGTCTCCCAGATTCAAGCGACTCTCCTACCTCAGCCTCTCAAATAGCCTGGATTACAGGCACATGCCACCATGCCTGGCTAATTTTTGTATTTTAGTAGAGACAGGATTTCACCATGTTGGTCAGGTTGGTCTTGAATTCCTGACCTCAGGTAATCCACCTGCCTCAGCCTCCCAAAGTGCTGGGATTACAGACGTGAGCCACCACGCCCAACCTATAAGCTGTTTATTCCTATTATTTCCTATTATCTTTTGGTTTTCTGTTTAGGCAACTGAGGGAAGAAACATTGGGGAAATAACCGATTAGATTAATTTGCTTCAACATTAGTCATTTTAGTCACTTACCGAAAAAATAATAATAATAATAAAGCATAATATAACAAAATCCAATCAGGACCAAAGTTTTACCCTTTTTATTCTGTCTCCCTCCCCTCTTCCTTCCTGCCCTCCTTTCTACTCCTTCCTTCTTTCTCCCTCTTCTTCTTCCTCCTCTTCTTCTTCTTCTTTTTCTCCTTCTTCTTCTTCTTCTTCTTCTTCTTCTTCTTCTTCTTCTTCTTCTTCTT